>NW_019723301.1:405581-651613 GCF_002891405.2 Cryptotermes secundus
GGGTTCGAATCCCACTCAGGGCATGGATGTTTGTGTGCGTTTTTCTGTGCTTGTCTACAGGTAGAGGCCTTGCGACGAGCTGATCACTCGCCTAAGGAGTCCTACCGAATGTGTAAGATCTAGAAAAACCGAAGTGAACGGAGAAGTTCATGGAGGTACTCCATACTACAAACTCTGAGATGAAAGTTGTAGACATTAATGAGATGCGTAGCTTCCCGCCTCTTTGTTATTATAAATTTGACTTTTTATTTGGGTTTAAAGTAGTGGACATCACCTGTTCCGAAATCGGTCAAAATAAAGTTCACTTTTCAGAAGTTTGCTCTATCCAGATGTTCAAGCGGGTCTGTCCTTATACAGTCACAGTTTTTTTTTCATTTTTAGTTTCTAGAGTAGTAGCCTAGTATCTGTAAGGTCCGAGGTTCGATCACGCCGATCACAGTGACGGCGCGGTCTAAGGCATGAATTGTCTTCTCCCGCTCAAACACTGATATCTTGGGTTCGAATCCTACTTGAAGCGTTGATGTCTGTGTGCGTTTATTTTGTTTGTTCTCTCCTGTGTGTGTAGGTAGCGGCCTTACGACTGCTTATCCCTGTCCAAGGGGTACTACTGAATTTGTAAAAGTTCAGGAAATTGAAAAGCGGCCAAGGTCCAAGAAAGGGCTGTAGAGCCATAGATAGATAGATAAATAGATTCGATCACATCCATCGCCCCAAATCTGAAAAAATGAGAAATGCCAACATAGGTTCAAATAGCGGTCAGCTGCAAACACTATAAACCCAAATTTCCAAACGTCATACAAAACTTTTATGCCTACTTTAACGATATTGTCAGTAGCTCAGACTGTGCAGCATCGAATAATTAGATGATTTACGTCTGAATTGTAAATTATGTGGAAGGAAGCAGTTTTGCCCAGTATTTACATGGAAGGACTGAAGAAAAATACTTAAAACCTCGGTCATGATAGTCAATTCCTTGGCCGATATTTGAACCCAAGGCCTTCAAACTACGCAGCAGTAGTGATATCCACCCAGACCCAAAGTTTAATACATCATCTGCACTTAAGGCAATGAGGAGATATTATTTCTAACGTCGGAATTTAGATCCTGTTGCAGGTGCTGGCCAAGGACTAATGCCACGTAGTCTGTTAGAAATCAGCCGAAGTTTCGGAGGAACATGTCACCTGCAACTTCATGGTTCGAAGAAATAAACCAGCATGATGCAGGTAGCATGAGTCGAAAAGTTCCTCCGAAACATTGGTTGAATTTCAGCGGACTACAGGGCGTTGTATTCCAGACGATAACCACCGCTGAGTGAGCCTTCATATGCTAAACACTGTTTATGAGCGAACATGGCCCGTCAACACTCACACATCTAAATTATCCACTGTGCGTTTCAGCGCCACTGCGTCATCTTCAGGTGGTTTCTGTTTACATAGTAGACCTACACTGGTCCTTAAAATACATATATCCTCAGTGCAGAACATATCGTCAACAGCTGGAGTCAAGTTTGTGACAGAAATGGCAGCATTGCAAAATACGAGTATATACAAGTATTTTTTTTTAAATTTGATTAGAATGCAATATCACTGCTGTCCTAACGTAGCAACGCTATTGCATTCCTTTGGCGCTACCCCCCCCCCCCAATTTTGGCCATGGCTTACCTCCATGAAGATCTCCGTTTCACTACTTCGGTTTACTAGATCTTAGACATTCAGTAGGATTCTGTGTGCAGATAATCAGCTTATCGCAAGGTCTCTACCTGTAAAGAAACACAGAAAAATGCACACACACAAACACTAAACATCCATGCCCTGAGTGGGATTCCAACCTACGATCCCGGCTTCAGAGCGAGCGAAGACATTGCGTGCCTTAGATAGCTCGGCTACCGTGACCGGCAGTGTATAAGAATTTAATTCGTACCTCACAGGAAACAGATCCGAACCCACGATCCCGCCTTCCGAGCGAGCGAAGACAGTGGATGCCTTAGACAGCTGGGCCACCGTGACCGGCTGCTATTGCATTACATTATATGCAAATTGTCGCTGTCAAATTCATAGACCCTTAGTCTACAGTTGGTTTGTAGTTGTTCGAGTTGCCTACCGGTAATCCTTGTACATGCCAATTACGTGTACACAACACTTTGGCTAATACTGCCGACAGGTTTTCCACAGGTTTTTGTTGTTTAACAACCCTATATTAGGCTCACGGTTTTTACTATGATTTTGTTTTTGTTGTTAGTGGGGTGGGACTAACTGCCTTGTACTGCGACCACTTCTGGTCTATTGTACCAGCCCCAGATGATAGGTGAGGGTGATTGTGAAGCAATCGGTAGAATGAAGATCGGCGGGGAAAACCGAAGTACTCGGAAAAAACCTGCCCCAGCGTCACTTTGTCCACCACAAATCCCACTTGACCAGACCCGGGATCGAAACCGGGCCGCCGCGGTCGGAAACCAGCGACTAACCGCTTGAGCTATGGCGCGGCCCAAGTAAGTAAGTAAGTAAGTACCATACGTGACAGCGAATCCCCCCGGTGGAATCCAATACGCCAATTTTACTACGATTACTTTGGGTGGTGCTGTAGGACTATCCGTAATCAGATTTTATATTACAGCTGTAACTAAAGTCCAGTTCGCAGCAAGTATTTTGCGAATAGGAATTAATTTATTTTTGTTAATCTCATAATTTTAATGAAGGGCCCACCCTTTATATCTTGGCCTGTATTAAATTTACGTTCTATTTCTCCAGTGAAGATATATATTGTCACAGTTGCGCCCGCCTCATATGTTCTTCTTTCCTTTCTTTTCTGTTTCAGTATATTTTCCATATTGGCGTTTCTTTTAAATACGAGTAGACTTGTGTTAACTAATGGTGCTTTTCCCTGCCATATATTATTCCCAAAACACCTATAAGTGCCTTCCTTCGCCCGTGGTACAGTTTCTTTCCTAATCATTATCGCAATAGGCGTACATAACTTCTAAAATTTCAAGAAGTACTAACACGCATACACAATGCTTTCGTTTTAATAATGTCTGGTTATCGTGTATTTGGTCCCTTAGTAAAACGTCAAAATAGACAGTTCGCTATTTGTAAAACTGGGACTACACTGCGAAACATGTCATCACCCATATTTTTATGATACTAGAATCATCAGCTCTGGAGGATGCACTTTCATTGGTAATAGACGACAAAAAGACTAATTAATATCCCCCCGCTTGTGTTTGTAGCATAAAAAGAGTGTATTATATAATTAAATTAATGAAGAAGGAACATGGCTTCTCTAGAAATAAATACGCCACTCTGCCGAACTTAAAATAAAATTTAAATTTATTCACAAGGAAATGTTTAGGGCATGAGGTAAACATGTAAGCATATGATATCTGCACACTGTTTTCCGTTCTAAAGAAGGTAATGATGACCGAATCTCATTCAAGGGGAAATGTCCTCCATCATAACTGTAAAACAAAGAAGTCAGAATAAATTAGAATATACTGTTGTAATTTGAAAGCATGGTACTGAGCATTCGAGCCACAGCTAGACACTATGAAGCAATTTTCCGCATCGTCGGCCTAACCTCGGCTGTACAAATGTCGGCAACGGTACACAGTAAATTTCGTAATATCTTTGGGTGTTCTGTACTCGGTCCGCTGTAGGAAACAGAACCTACATAACGTGGCAGGAGAGTTACTTGAGTTAGTTAAGTCAGTGAGTGGGAACGAGAGGCAGCAGAGTCACTCCCCAGTAGAGGGGAAGTGACCAGTAACAGTAGAACTCCTTTCCTCGAAGGGGAACCTCCATTTCAAAACACGTAAAAGTATGGACAAACGAAAATATGGCTATGGGTTCCAACGGAGTTTGAAACCAAGAACGACTGTGCTGGCGAAGACCAGCAGCAATTTACATGACTGGACAGTTACACGTTTGTATGTACTATATTGTGTTTTATTCCACAATATGATTTTAGACCTTATTTTCTTCACGAAATTTGTTTACTGTTTGATATATCCATTGTTTGTCGCATTTGCACATAAGCCTACGTCACCGGATTCGTATTTATCGACTTGTTGAGGCATTGGAGCATTATGAATTCTACGTAGAAATATATTATTAGCAACGTGTCTGTGTTTTACTGGGTAATAGGATTGATTATTATTGATCATGTCTGCGATAGCTTGTTTTCTGTGAGACCAGTACCTTAGCTCAGTATTTTGGTCTTGTTAGTGTATTGTTCAAATAGTTACCTTGTTTTTGCCCTTCTTATTTTTATACTACGTATATATAGTTTAAATGTATCCATTTGTCTAAGCACCAAGCTACGAAATTGTATTAATTATGTTGACATAATCTCGCATTTTTTTATCGATAACCATACAAATGCGATTCGGGTTATGGGTGGGCTCCAAAGTAGTTCTGGACGCAAAGGGACCCTAATTCCGACGTCTAGTCTGATAAACCATCACAGCTGAATTTTATGTCGTATCCATGGTCGGCAGATGCGTTCATCTGTACGGTTCCAATAAAATACTGTGTCTAGCAAAGAGAAGAGCGTTATATTCGTGACGTGGCATAAATATTATATTTTATAGTGAACCTCTGAGGAACCTGAGGGTTAAAAATTTTACGTGACTGATAGATAAGCTAACTTCAGCTGACTCTAGAGAACGTATGTTTATGTTGTTAAAACAGTGAGCCGATTCTAAAAATTCGACAGAATTTTACAATTCTCGGAATCGCTGTAATGTGCAACTTCCATTCCACTCTTGCCTTTATACAAATAGCAAGACAACTATTTACTGAAGATCGTGATGTCGTTTACTGCTGTGTAAGCGGGATACTGGGTCTGATATCGTCCGACATCTTTCTATCCTATTTGTCATTTTTCGTACTTTTCTTCAGTCTCTCTGGACAAATCCGTGATGGTACATTTAAATAAACCATGAGAAATTTACGATATCTGAGGTTCTCACGGATGTGATTATGACAACTTTCATCATCTGGGATGTGATATCGGTAGTCTGATTGAAGTTTACCGAAGTTTTGAATGGATTCCTTCTTCAGGGTTGAGAAGAATAACCCGAAAAAAAACACACAATCACTTAGAAACCGAGAAAAAGAGACTTTCTGTTTCCCCTGCCCTTCGACCCAGATAATGGAAACAGAATGTTCCTCCGAAAGGTCGCTATACTTTCTCTAAACGTCGTTATATCCCGGAAGATAGTACTTTTCATGACCACTTCCTTCTCTTACTAACTCGTACTTCATAGACAATTCAATGACTCTGTTCGGATTACAGAGTGAGGCGTCATCAAAGAATTTGAGGTATGATCAGGAGAGGTAAGAATTAGGGATAGTCACAGAAAATTCATCTTGAATAACAAGAAATCCAACCTAGATCCGAACCGATTATTTTCTGAATACAATCTCGAGCGCTATTGGTTAAGCAACCAATATTGTCTACCCACCTGCTTCTTGGTCTTCCTAGTGGTCTCTTTCCTCCTGGCTTTCCAACCAAGCCCTATATGCATTCCTCTTCTCCCAAATTTGTGCTACATGCCCTGTCCATCTCATCCTTCTCGACTTGATCCATGTTCCTTCTCTAAAGTCAGAAATCAAGTGTCACACCCATACAGAACCAAAGGCAAAATTAAATATTTTTATATCCTAATTTTTATGTTCTTCATTAGAGACCTGTATAGAGGAATAAATGACGTAAAGAGGGCCTACGAACCTAGAAGTAACTTAGTGAAGGATGAGAATGGTGATCTGCTTGCAGATTCCCACAACATTTTTAATAGGTGGAAGAACTACTTCTCTCAGTTATTGAATGTACAGAGGGTCAGTGATGTAAGGCAGACAGAAAACCTGGTCCCAGCCATTTTGAGGTTGAAAGTGCTATTGCAAAACTGCAAAGGTATAAATCGCCAGGTAGTGATCAAATTCCGGCAGAACTTGTACATGCAGGAGGCGAAATATTGCGTTCTAAGATCCACAATCCAATTACTCGTATTTCTATTTGGCGAAAGAAAAATAGACTGATCATTGGAAGGAATCTATTATTGTACCAGTTCACAAGAAAGGTAATAAAACTGACTGTAGTAATTACCGAGGGATATCATTGCTATCAACTTCATACAAAATTTTATCCAATGTTATTCTCTCAAGTTTAAGTCCATACATAGATGAAATTATTAGGGATCATCATTGTGGGTTTCGACGTAACAGATCAACTACTGATCAGATCTTTTGCATTCGTCAGATATTGGAGAAAAAATGGGAGTACAATGAGACAGTATATCAGCTATTTGTAGACTTCAAGTAAGTCTATGATTCAGTTAGGAGGGAAGTATTGTACAATATTCTGATAGAGTTTGGAATACCCATGTAACTAGGTAAACGGATTAAAATGTGTTTAAACGAAACTTATAGTGAAGTCCGTATAGTAAAATATTTGTCTGATAACTTTCCTATCCCGAATGGTCTAAGACAAGGAGATGTTTTATCGCCACTTCTTTTCAACTTTGCTTTAGAGTGTGCCATTAGGAAGGTCTAGGAAAACCAGGTGGGACTGAAATTAAAGGGACACATCAGCTGTTTGTCACATGCCGATGATGTGAATCTACTGGGTGATAATGTAGATACCATAAACAAATTGATGCAAGTAAGGAGGTTGGTCTAGAAGTAAACAGAGAAAACTAAGTACATGTTGCTGGCTCGTCATCAAAATGCAGGGTCAAGTCATGACATAAAGAAAGGAAACAGATGTTTTGAAAATGTGGCGCAGTTCAGGTATTTGGAAAAAACGATAACAGATCGAAACCTGATTCAGGAGGAAATTAACAGGACATTGAACTCGAGTAATGCTTGCTATAATTCAGTCCAGAACCCTTTGTCTTTTCGTCTGCTGTCCAAAAACATAAAAATTAGAATTTATAAAACTATAATTTTGCCTGTAGTTCTGTATGGGTGTGAAACTTGGTCTCTGACATTAAGGGAGGAACATAGACTGAGGGTGTTCGAGAACAAAGTGTTCAGGAGAATATTTGAACCAAAGAGGGGTGAAGTGACAGGAGGTTGAAGAAAACTGCATAATGAGGAGCTTCATAACTTGTACTCTTCTCCAAGTAAAATTAGAATAATCAAGTCAAGGAAGATGAGGTGGGCAGGGCATGTAGCACAAATGGGGGAGAATAGGAATGCATATAGGATATTGGTGGGAAAGCCAGAAGGAAAGAGACCACTGGGAAGACCAAGGCGTAGGTGTATGGACAGTATTAAAATGGACCTTAGAGAGATAGGATAGGATGATATGGATCGGTTTGATCCGGCTCAAGATAGGGACCAGTGGAGGGCTCTTGTGAACACGGAAATGAACCTTCGGGTTCCATAAAATGCTGATAAATTCTTGAGAAGCTGCAGATTTGGCTTCTCTTCAAGAAGGGCTCAGCTCCATAAGTGAGTAGATTTTTATGTTTTTAGACAGCAGAGGAGAAGACGAAATATTCAAGAGTGAATGGTAGCAAGAATTACCCGAATTCAGTTTCCTCTTAATTTCCTTCTGAATTAGGTTTTTATTTTTTATATCTGAACTGTGCCACATTTTCAAAACATCTGTTAGCCATCTTTATGTCATGGTATTGCCCTGCATTCTGGTGACGAGACGGCAACATATACTTAGTTTTCTGTTTTTATTTCTAGACCAACCTCCTTTCTAGACTCAATTAAAGTTTGTGTGTTTTTATGGTATCTATATTATCACCCAGTAGATTCACATCATCGGCATAGACCAACAGCTGACGTGTCCCGTTTAATTTCAGTCCCACCTGGTTTACCTGGACCTTCCTGATGGCATATTCTAAGGCAAAGTTGAAAAGCAGTGGCGTTAAAGCGTCTCCTGTTTTCGACCATTCTGGATACGAAATTTTTCAGATAAATTTTTACCTATACGGACTTTACATGTATTATACATTTATTTTAAACACGTATAAATCATTTTAACTAATTTCATGGGTGAACCAAACTCTACGAAAATATTGTACAGTACTTTTCTCATATGTGAATCATAGGCTTCCTTGAAGTTTACAAATAACTGATGTACTGTCTTACTGTAATGCCACTTTTCTTCAGTATCTGACGAATACATAAGATCTGATCAGTAGTAAATCTGTTACGTCGAAACCCTCATTGATAATGCCCAATAATTTCGTCATTTCCCATTCGATGCTGTAGAATCAGTGTAGGAAGAGTCGGTAAGCATGGATCTACATAAAAGGAGCAAAGTCTTACGCTCGAGAGCTTCAGAAGGAAATCATGTGCAATGTAATTAGTTGTAGTATGAATTGTCGAGTCTTAGACAGTATCAAAGTGAAGATCAGACCACGGACGGGTTCTACTTGTAGCGTAAATAACTTTTCTTTCGAAATGTTAATGGCGTTGGCGCATTGCCAGTGTCTTAGCCAAGTTTTGAAGGGGGGAGGAGGGGGATATATTCCTGAGACCTGCTCGACGCTACTGGTGTGTCATAAGCTGTCTAGTTCTCAATCAGCCTAGCAGTATATATAGCATTAACTGATGTTGTGTAAGGCTTCACCATATTATACCCCAGGACAGAACAACAGTACGTATTTCACGAGAAATCCAGAGTAGACAGCGCATGGCGAAGATTCTTGGATAGAAATTTGGCAACTGCTATTTTAGTAGAGCGTTTTAACAGTTCGTCCACACTAACTGGCTAAGGCAACTGTAATTGTTTGAGATTCCAGTTTACTATTATTTTCATGCGCCTCACAGAAAAAAAGTGATTAATGTTACTCTTATTCCATCCTTTTGTCATTTTTAGCCCATTTTTATTATAGATAAGACAATGCAATCTTACAGTGTAATCGTTTATGTGTGTGTTTTGAACCTAATAATTTTTATAGCATAGGACCAAAAACCACTGGAGAATGTGAAATGTTTTAAATATTTGGGTAGATTGTTAACAGGTGATGGAAGGTGTACTAGTGAAATTAAATCCAGGATTGCCATGGCAAAAGCTGCATTTAGCAAGAAGAAGAATCTTTTTACCAGCAAATTGGACTTAAATTTGAGGAAGAAACTAGTGAAATGCTACATTTGGAGCATAGCTCTGTATGGGGCTGAAACATGGACACTTAGGGCAGTAGATCAGAAACATCTGGAAAGTTTCGAAATGTGGTGTTGGAGAAGGATGGAGAAGATCAGTTGGACCGATTATGTGAGAAATGAAGAAGTGTTAATTAGAGTCAGTGAGCAGAGGAATATCCTACACGAAATAAGAAAACGGAAGGCTAATTGGATTGGTCATGTTTTACGCAGAAACTGCCTTCTGAAAGAAGTTATTGAAGGAAAGATAGAGGGGCGGATAGAAGTGACAAGAAGACGAGGAAGAAGACGTAAGAAGATGCTGGATGACCTTGGGGACAGAAGAGGATACTGTCATTTGAAGGAGAAAGCTCTAGAGCTCATTAAATGGAGGAATTGTTTTGGAAGAGACTGTGGACCTGTCGTCTGACAGATTACTGATGATGATGATGACGACACAATTATTTCCTCCAAGAGTCTTATATACTCATTTACGTCAATCTTTCAACCCTTTCGACTCCATTCAGTGTCGTTAAATTACTTAATACTCGGTCAACGAAGTTCCTGAATTAGGAAACTTAAAACACGGACCTGACAGAGAGACACGTGGGATTCGAAAATAATTCATAAAACTGATAAATATAAAGAAGCTTCATGATAAATAAAATTGAGATATGCTCATTATTGCTGAGCTCAGAAACCTGTTGCTTTCCCAAATTCTGACGATCAAAATGTGCAGAAAATTAATTAATAATCCTGTTACGTCTTTTGCATGATCGTGAAAGTGAAATGTTTTCTCCTACTCTGAGGAAAAGGGTTAATTATAAATATTTGAAAATAAAGTTCTAGGTAAAGTATTTATAATTTAGAGGACTGAATTAAGCAAGCAGTTTTTGGCATTGCGCAATAGACAATTTGGTGATTAATACAAGTTGATTGTTACTGCTTGTTATTCGACCGACTACCAGCCTGAAGTCGGGAGTACAGTGCAAGAAATGTGGCGCATATTCAGAAATATCATCCCCTCTTTTCGTCGAATATGGGGCCCCATTTCCAAACACGTAAATAGCTTTGGAACAATAAAAAATTGTACCATTGATCCCAACGGGGCCCGAAAATAACTGTGCTGTCGAGGACCAGCGGAAATTTGCTGTTCTGTTCTGTTCTACTTTCATTTTTTAGTGAAATAAAATAAGTTAAGATGGATTGGATCATGTAACTTGGAAGGAAACGCAAAAAACTCTTTGTAAATGAATTTTTCGAAATACTTCACTTTGAAATATTAGAAAGAAGTGGGAGGATAATATTAGGATTCACTTTCTATAGATAGGTTGTTAGGTTAATGACAATTGGTTTACAATTTTTCATTATTGTTTTGTAATGTAATACATGCTTTTATGATATTAGGCAGTACAGGAGCACGTTCGGTGATGCTGGCTTGGAGCATGCTCGGGGGCGCCGGCTGGAGTCATCCATCCGGAGTTATATTTACGTCATGGAAAATTAACGTGTATCGATCGTTATTGTGTGCTACAAGTAATTAATGAGTACGAACATATGGAGGTGGTCTGGTGTTAGTACCGGCCACTCTTTCAGACTTGCCTACTCCTGCAGTGTCCTTCTGTTCCAAAAAAACTTAAGACTTACATTGCCCAATAAAAAAGAGTTTCAAGATTAAAGCAGCAGTGACTATAAAGAGTACTATCTTTTGAAATGCTAAGTCGTGTAGTGTGGTAGGAGTTTACCGACGTTTCGGAGGAACGTGCTGTCACCATCCTCCGAATTGACACATAAAACGAACAGAAAACACAGCAAGCTTAATATTTGAACATGAAAATGGATGCAATATACGATACTTCGGCAGACTTCTACCAATCTGCACGGCGTAACATGTCAGAAGATAATGTACTTCAAAAAAGCTGTTGGTAAATTAATTTTCAACAGAATCTTGCTGCCAAATATTTTCGATATTAAAGACTTGTTCTTTTACAATGAAGGTTGCAGTCGTATTAGTTGTAGCACAGTGTAAACTGCTAGATTTCTACTGACGTTTCGGAGGAACCTGCTGTGTTCATATTTAGAGCAGGTATATATTGGAACAAGAGTTTTTAACAGTGGAGTTACGAACGTTATTTTTTTGTTGCTACTTTTATTTCACATTACATCCACATACCGACCCTCATAACCACTGTCGTGTGGATATGAAATCTCACATGGCTCATTATAATTTGTCTACTTATACGGGAAACCCAAATAATTTCACAGTACTAGGAATAAACTGCCGGTCATGGTAGCCGAGTGGTCTAAGGCATGGATTGTCTTCGCCCGCTGGAAAGCAGGGATCGTGGGTTCGAATCCCAACTCAGGGCATGGATGTTTTGTGTCTGTGTATGTGAGTTTTTCTGTTTGTATACATGTATAGGCCATGTGGCGAGCTGATCATCCGCCCAAGGAGTCCACCGAATGTCTAAGATCTAGTACACCGAAGTGAAACGGAGAGTTTCATGGAGGTAGGCCAAGGTCCAAATTGGGGGGCTGTAGTGTTAAAGGGGGAAAAAGAATAAATGAGCTAAGTACGTAGGCGATTACTATTTTTTTTAGGTAAAACCATTCACAACTTAGAACAGTAGAGCTTTATTACCATAAATGCCGCATCAAAGAAACAATTAAGTTATACGGTGTACCCGTACATATGGGGCATAGTATTCATTCTACTGTGTAGGTAATTCTTCAGTTGTCACTGCCACATTATCATTAACATAATTCAGCGTAGATTTATTTATAGCACATGCATAATGATTGGGCTAATTGCTGGCCCTTTCACGGCGATAATTAGAGATATATTGTGTTTTATTTATTCTAGAATAAATAAGTTTGGACTCAACTCTCAGTTATTCGTAAATAACATAATTTCAAAGTCATTGCTCGACAAGTTTTGATCTCTGTATTCATATTCTTCGTCGCAATTAAAATAGATCAGTTTCGGGTACGTCATTGAAGGATCTCTCTCTCTCTCACTTTTCTCTGCAATGTGAAACGAATGTCGCCTCACATTGGTCTCACCGAATCCGAAACCAATGGATTGCATCGCAGTTATGTAACCAGCAGCTTTAGTATAATCTTCCAAGGACAAATTAAAATGGCATTCCCTTTTCAATTATATGGTTGTGAAACTTGGTCTCTGACATTAAGGGATGAATACAGACTGTGGGTGTTTGAGAACAGAGTGTTGAGGAGAATATTTGGACCGAAGAGAAATGAAGTGACGGAAGGTTGGAGAAAACTGCATACTGAGGAGCTTCATAACTTTTACTCTTCTCCAAATATAATTAGAATAATCAAGTCAAGGAGGATGAGGTGTGCAGGGCATGTAGCACGGATGGGAGGAAGAGGAGTGCATATAGGATTTTGGTGTGAAAGCCAGAAGGAAAGAGACCACTAGAAAGACCATGACGTATGTGGGTGGGTAATATTAAAGTGGATCTTAGAGAAAAGATGAAGTGGTGTGGACTGGATTGATCTGGCTCAGAGCAGGGACCAGTGGAGGGCTCTTGTGAACATGGAAATGAACCTTCGGTGTCCATAAAATGTTGGGAAATTTTTGAGTAGCTGAGCGACTGGCGGCTTCTCACGAAGGGTTCAGCTCCACGGAGTTAGTTTAGTTTATTCCCTTTTCAAAATTAGCACTTGATTAGTTAAGGATGAAATTAACAGTTTTGGGGGTGGAACCTGATATCCCTGCGAAGCCTTGGAAGCCTATATCGTCCACTAGCCCTCAGAAAATCGTCCAAATTCGCATTCACGCCATTTTCAAAATATTTCTTCTTTGTCCCTGGCATGTTCGCAGTCTATGTACTACGGAAAAATATATCACTAAGGACCAGTGACTGATAGAATATAATGCATTTAACACGTAGATGTCAACTCATTTGCAACTTTTATTTTGCAGCCTTTGCAATCCGAAAGTATAAGAATCCTTTTTCAAAACTTAAAATATCTAGTAATTAGTATATCCATTTAAAACTTCAAAGCGAGTTAATGCTGGCAAAAAAAAAAAGATAACTTCCAATGCAGTTATGCACGCAAATTAAAAGAAATCACGATACATAAACACTCTCATACCATCTTAAAAGGTTGTAGTAAAAAGACTAGTGTCTGCAAATTTTTTTTAAAATTCAGCGAATTCGCGGTTGGTGTGCTAGACTAACGGCACGATATATGCATACATATGTGTGTATTCAGGAGGTATCGCCTCTGAAGTCACCTTGTCAGGTTACTTTCACTAATCCAAACGCGCGGTAAAACAATATTCCAGGTACTGCGGGATTAGCCGAGTTTCTCCTGCATACATTAAAGCTAACTAAAGTGGAGAACGCGTATAAAAACTAAGAGAAGACAACTAGAGCTCAAAACCAGAAATATGAATTGGCTAATCGACAAAAAATCACAGCTATCTCTTGAAAACAAAATAATCCTATACAAAACGATAATCAAATCAGTCTGGACCTACGGGATAGAGTTATGGGGATGCAGCAAACCTTCCAACAAAAAAATTCTCCAAACGTTTCAATCCAAAACGCTAAGAAAACTAGTTAATGCTCCCTGGTACGTATCAAACGCTACCTTACACAATGATCTAAGCATACCATATGTAACAGAAATCATCAGAGCATACGCGGAGAAACACAAAAACCGGACCACTCAAAAAAACAACCAACTAATAAGAAACCTCTTCAACCTACCAGCAATAGAACGAAGACTAAATAGAATGTGGCCAGAGGATCTCATTAGATAAGCACCAGAGGATCATCGAAGGATGATACCTGCTTCAATGTTACACACACCCATCCCTTTTACTAATTACTCTATTCATTTATACTGAGTAGATTGTAAAATTATTTAAAAAATACATTAAAGCTGTAGGCAATTTGGCTAATTGCTCAGTTCTATCGTAGCATAACTCACAGCCAGTACGAAACCTCTATTCAGCGCGGCTGACATTGTGTCAGAGAAAAATTATTCTAAATAGTTTAATATTTTTATATGCTCCTTTCAATAGGGTGCTCTGAAGAGTAATGACTTCTTCTAAGTTCAGAATTTCGCACATTCGTTATTTTACTGTTCAGGATGTGTGTACAGCTTAGTGAAAAGCCAGTGCTCTGAGTTTGTTTTAAGGAAATATCCGGTTCGAGTCTTGGCATCTTTACTGGTTATCCTGAATGAAGCTTTCCATAATGTTCTTCGGCGTCTCCACTGGCAGTGCTTTGAAATAGGCCTTGGCTGCTTTTTTTCAGGTTCTGATCTATCAGCTGCTTTTATTGACTGACATCATAATCTCTTCAGCTGAAGGAATATCATTAAATAACCTAAGAATCATGAAGAAAGTCGTCTTCTGGGTTAAGGCGCCGTGTATAATTCGTTTTGGCCGACGTTTCGGAGGAACGTACCGCCTCCATCTTCAGAGCAGTTGAATGGCTTGGAATATAGAGAGCAGAAGTGGGCTACTCTCTGTTAGGATGGTGCTTTCACAGCTATGGACATATTAGATTCTGCATGCTTTACTGTTATCGGTATTTCTTGTAGACATGCATATTATAAATCCGGCTGCAGTATTCCATCATATATAGTCAACAGACAATATTCAGCAGTGATAACCCCTTGTGGAGGCGGATTCGAGTACTTCCACCATAGTCCTGAGAGTCGTAGGAGACGAAGAAAATGGAACCCAGTGCCGGGGGGTATAACTGAACCACCCTGTTCCTGGGGGATATAAATACGGGAACCTAACCTTTCAGGTTGGGGGAGTATCGAATCTGAGACAGTAAAATATGGTCATGAGTCACGCAGGACTCGGACCCGAGAATGACTGCGCTGGCGAGGATTAGTAGCAATTGTAAACGACAGACCAGTCCTCTCGTCAGAGAGGATGTAACATAAGGACTATTACCGCAAATGTTCAGTTGGAAAATAAAATTTCTGGTCGTGGGTCTCAATGGGCTTGTCGCCAAGACGAACTGATTGGCGGTAAACCGCAAGTCTTGAAGTGACTGTGGCTCTTACTCTGAGTAGTGATGTCGCTGCACTGTTATATTCCAGTTTCCTAAAGATGAGACTTCGCCTGAAGCTGCATATCTTTCAAATATATTCGATTAGGGCCGCGCCACAGCTCAAGCGGTTAGTCGCTGATTTCTCACCTCAGCGGCCCGGAATCGATCCCGGGTCTGGTCAACTGGGATTTGTGATAGACAAAGTGGCGCTGGGGCGGGTTTTATCCTAGTACTTCGGTTTCCCCTGCCAATCTTCTTCCCACCAAATTCTCCATCATCATAATCCCCCGGGGCAAGTACAATAGGCCAATCAGTGGCCGCCGTGCCGAGTGGATCCAGCTGGACTCCACCCCCCACTAAGCGAATTTAAATTTTTAAAATTAACATATTCGATTACCATTAAACATAATTCCAAAATCCTACCTTGAATGGCGTTAGTATTTCCCAACTTAACAACTTACTGCAGCTGCTACTTGTTATATTGTTGTAGAAAAGGCGTTAAAGAGATCAAGACCTGGTAGGTCCAGGTCAGATTCTTCCGTGATTCATTTCTCTTTCCATTTCCTCGCTTCTAGCAGGTTTCATACTGCCAATATAAAGTTACCGGATTTGCAGTTTTGTTCGGATGTCTCAGTAAGGTGTAGGCTTCATTCTCACTTCCCTGCCAGCCTACATATTCATTTTTACAGTACCGTCCTCTTATAATTTTCGTCTTGTAGGTGCTCATGTAGATTGGATTGATCTGGTTCAGGATAGAGACCAGTGGAGGGCTCTTGTGAACACGGTAATACATCTTCGGATTCCATAAAATGCTGGAAAATTCTTGAGTAGCTGCAGATTTGGCTTCTCCTCAAGAAGGGCTCAGCTCCATAAGAAAGTAAGGTGCTCATGTCAAAATGCTCATTCCTGTCTTTAGCCGCGCGGAAGGTGTGCAGATCAGGAGGATAGAGGGGGTGGGGCTAAGTCCCTTGTACTGCGGCCACTTCTGGCCTATTGTACCAGCCCCAGATGATAGGTGAGGGTGATTGTGGAGCAATTGGTGGAACGAAGATTAGCAGGGGAAACCGAAATACTCAGAGAAAACCTGCCCAACCGCCACATTTTCCACCACAAATCCCACTTGACCAGACCCGGAATCGAACCAGGGCCGCAGCGGTGGGAAGCCAGCGACTAATCGCTTGAGCTATGGCGCGGCTCGAGGAGACACGATAGTTATAGCGCCAGTTCACAGTAAAAAAAGTTGCAAAGTTGTGAAGAAAATGTGTATTCGGGTACGTTTTCTCCGAAGAATTCTATTTTGGTGGTGTTAGATATTCTTAGAAATTTCTTGATAGTAGTACATACTTCACAATCGATGTGTTCTGATTGGAAGCAATGAGCATGAAGTAATGGTCGATGCAAAAGTAAACTCAAGCAGAAGCTACATCTAAAATTAACCTGAACATATAGTGGATATTTTTCGAGCACACTTATTCTGGAGAAGAACTAGTATGAACACACATTCACAATGGCTCTCAAAGGGATTGTGAAATTACAAAACTGAAGGATGTAGGTGCACAGGAGAACCAAAAGCAAGATGAAAAGTTGAATTCAGTGGAATACGTAACACTCTACAGGGTACAATGCTTGACGCAGAAGAACAAGCAGAATTTACAAAAGTTATTGCCAGTAGCGTTTTGAGGTTTGGAACCGAAAAGTCAGTACATAACTCATAACGCCCATTAAATGGATGCATTATATGGACGTCAATCTCTTCTCTCCGTTCTTACATTTAAACTTCTAAATTACTTGAGAGTTTTCAACTATATTTGATACCGCGAATCTACGAGAAAATTGTCAGTAAAGTTAGGTTTCATCCACAGGAGTTCAATGTGTACTACGAGTATATGAAAAAACCCAAAATGGTACCCTATGAAATTTCTGAAAGAGAAATTATTATGAAGTAATCGTTATCTTCTTAAGAACTTCAAATTTTATTTGAAGTATATTTCAAGGAATTGTATATTTTATAGGAAAAATATTTTACCTCTACACAGGTTGATGCCTAGCAGCTTATTAGTACAGTAAAACAAATTTCACTCCAAGGACTATGAGACATCTAAATCCCCAAAGAATGCATTTATAAAATATATTGTCACTTGTTGGGTAAGTCACGCGACAAATAACTTTACGTGGGTCTCGGATTTAGCGAATCTTTATTGGACACTCACACTTACACACCTTACAATTATCACCACTTGCAGTGTCACTTGACTTCTGGTCCAGTACTCAATGCGACGTCTCAACTATCCTTGGCCGTTGCTGGATCTCAACTATCTTTGGCGGCGGCTATCCCAAGATTGTCTCGTTCTCGTCTGCTATCCCAAGACTGTATCTTCTTGCTGTACTCTTCTATATCGTATGGCGTCTAGGTTCCGACTTATGTAGGTGTTCTGAGGACTGGATACCAGACATCATTCCTCACTGTTTCGTCTCTACTGTCCGCTGTTACGTAACGGATCTTCGGTTGTTCATCTCCGTGGAGATTCGGCGTTCTCTACGCAATGGCTCACTGTTAGAATTACAATACCGCTATTGTTACTTCTTATGCAACGGTCTGTTCTAGCGTTTCCATGGAAGTAACACTTCTAGATTCCAAACGTGACAATATTTTTGCTCTCCTCTTGCTCTTAATTGGATCAAGTTTCATGATCAATTTTACAGATGATAGGACTCCTCTGAAGGGTGATCAGCTCGTCGCAAGGCTTGTAATTAAACACAGGACACAGAATAAATGCATACACACACCACATCCATGACTTATGTGGGATTCGAACTCACGATCCCGGCTTCCAAGCGAGCAAAAACAGAACATGCCTTAACCGCTCGGATACCGTTACCAGCATTTAAAAAATATATCTTTAATACTTTATGTTTTATCAGATAAGACTTAACATTCATTGTGCCCACGATATTTGCCTTTAGGGATTAAGGAGCCTTTACGGACCAAGCTCTATACATATTCCGAATATATGTGACCTGTCGGATTTACATTTCGGTGCGTGTATCCTCGGGAGAACAATACGTGTCGACTGAACAGGAGTCTGACTGGATCCCAGAGTCGCCCTGGACAAGGTGACGGTGCAAACGGTGCATACCTTTCCCGGGAATCGAATCCTTGCCGCGTAGTCTGTAGTCAGTCATTCTGTTAACTGAGATCTCCAGGATGATGCAAGTTGGAAAAGAAACCGAATCCGTCGATTTAATAGTATGGTATTGTTTTCTGCTTAATCAGAAGGGGGATTGGGTCAAGCTGGCATAGACTTCATTTTAGTTTAAGATAACGTAGTAGGGTGTATATGGAGGTACATGAATTCTAGTATAACATATGGAAAATATATTGCATAAATTATCCCATGTCCTTCACTATAGATCCATAAGTAATAATGCCGCGCCATAGATCAAGCGGTTACTTGCTGGCTTCCCACCGCAGGTGTGTCAAGTGGGATTATGTGTTGGACAAAGTGGCGCTTGGGTAGTTTTTTTCCGAGTACTTCGGTTTCCCCTGAAAATCTTCATTCCACCAATTTCTCCATCATCATAATCACCTGGGGCAGGTACAATAGGCCAATCAGTGGCATCCATGCCGAGTGAGCCAACTGGATTCCACCCCCCACTATGCGAATTATGCGAAAAATTACGTAAGTAATACAAATCTCAATGATATTTACTCATACTTACAAAGCAACCTCCCCTAACTTCATTCCTATATCTGTGAACTTCTTTCGTCCCTTCATTTTGCTTCCAACGATTCTGGTTTCTGCAAGGATACTGTATAAGGCAGGCTATTATGAAGCGACCCATGTCCAGTGCTGTTTTGTCGCTAGGCAACCATATGAGGTTTAATGCATAAAGGAACATTTGACATTTTCAAGCCTTATTACCATGAGGCACCATGACGGTAATTAATAGGAACGTGTATGATGTAACATCCTCTCGTTTTCCGAACTTGAATTAAATGATATACAGCAATAATTCATTACTTGTTTCTAGCAGTGCATAAAGTTCCACGTGTCGTTCCAGAGGCTGAAGTGACCCGATATGATTTATATTTTATAATTGTTTACATAGCAATCGAATATACGAATGGTTTCAAGCAGACATACCTGCTTCACGCTGGTTTTTCTTCGTCTATTCTTCGACCCTGAAGACCCTGAATATGGAGGCGAAAATTTGCTCCGAAACATTCGTCGACTTTCAGCGGAGTACACGGTGTTAACATGTTTCTTTTTTTTATTTGCATAGTGGGGTGTGGAGTCCATTTGGGTCCACTCGGCACAGAGGCAACTGATTGGCCTATTGTACCTGCCCCTTGTGTTTATGATGATGGAGAATTTGGTGGAATGAAGATTGGCAGGGGAAACCGAAGTACTCGGAGAAATACACCGCAATGCCACTTTGTCCACCAGAAATACCACTTGACCAGACCCGGGTTTGAACCCGGGCCGCTGAGGTGGCAAGTCAGCGACTAACCGCTTGAGCTATGGCGCGGCCTTACACGGTGTTATAACCCAGAAGACAGACATGTTCATAACCACCGCTTTGAGAACCTCAAATTCTACAGATGTATTTTGGGCTGGTACCTCGTGTCTGTCCGTATTGAACCCTCGTTGACACGAAAGTAAAATTTAACTTTAAATTCCTCAGAATCTGCTCGTCCTGCAGATAACTTCAAATAACATGAGATATGCAGTTTAAGTCTCAGTAAAAAAAGTAATGTTGACCTTGTGCTCAACTAATTAAGCACTACGCCAGGAAGGCGTATGGGGGATCGGATGTATAGACCCGTATTTTCTTGACATCGGGATTAGCTGGAGGTGAATGGTCAGCTTCACGCCCCTGCCGCTTTACCCCCGGGGAAAGAGCCCCCGTTATCCATTGGATAGGAGGTTGGGTGAACCCCAGAGCCAGTCTGGACAACATGGAGAAAAGAAAATTCGTGATCCTACTGGGACTCGAACTCCAACGCCTCTGTCGCCCAGTCCGCAGCAAGTCGCTATGCTGACTACCCTGTTCCGACTCCTGTCTGAAACTCAGTTAAGTTCTACAATTTTCATTTCGCACCTTACTCGATGTAATGCATTTCTAATTAAAAAAAGAGAAAACCAAGGAACCGGCGTAGCTAATTCAGTATAGTCAAGTTAAGAGGCTACTGGCTTGACGAACAGGGTTTGGCTCTTGGCAGAAGCAGCGAGTGTTACCCTTTACTACGGGGTCCAGACTGTCCCAGGGCTAGGCAGCTTCCTATCTGTCCGCTAGAGTAAATTGAACGATGCGTAATTGTGAACATTCTTCTCCATATGGTGCAGAGGTTAAGAATATGTGGAGCTACAGGCCTGCCTTCTTTCCCTCATGTATCTACAAGGCGTGGTCTCTAACTTACTAACTTACTTATTTACTCATGGATCTGAGCCCTTCTGGAGGAGTCGCCAATTCTGCAGCTACTCAAGAATTTTCCAGCATTTTATAGAACCCGAAGGTTCATTACCATGTTCACAAGAGCCCTCCACTGGTCCCTATCCTGAGTCATATCAATCCAATCAATACCACCCAATCCTATCTCTCTAAGATCCACTTTAATATTGTCCACCCACCTACGCCTTGGTCTTCCCAGTGGTCTCTTTCCTTCTGGCTTTCCCACCAATATCCTATATGCATTCCCCATCTCCCTCATTCGTGCTACATGCCCTGCCCAGCTCATCCTCCTTGACTTGATCATTCTAATTATTTATCCAAGAAATCCGTCCAGGTCCGAGGCTTTGTGTTCATTTTCGTAACATACTTATTTTTTACGGTGAGGAGTTGTAGCCCCACGCCCAATCCCTAAGCTGGAGGGCCACCCCTTGTCGGCTGTCCGCGACTGCTTATTCAATATATTCACAGCTTCCCTCCAAAACTGGAGGGCGTCTCCTCCATCCGCAACCTGAGGACGCGCCATGCCCTGGTGACAAGGGAACCACCTAACATGGCGTGGTCTTTAACTACAAGGACAAAATTTTCTTTTTTATCTTTGCCTTTTACAACGATGACATTGTGTTACGGTGTCATATTTACGCTGTTTATTAGCTTCCAAACAATAGATCTGATCCTCCATCAAGGAACATCAAGGTCAATGAGTAACAGCTTACAAAGTCACAAAGACGTATACACCTGGTTGGAAGTTAATGGTTGTTACGTGAAGGATTTGCAGAAGAAATTAACGCGTAATAAGACATTCATTTAAGTTCTTAAATCTAAGATGGTGTGTTGGCATTCTGACAGCGGTGTTTAAACTGCAAAACGTACGTATGTAGCATTGAATGGTGCTGTAGCTTGTCTATGTGTAATTTTGGAGACCTCCGTGGAAGAGTAATTGCACGCGTTTTTACAGTGGTTCGACTGTACGTTACGATCGAATGATCAGCGCTCGTAATTTCTGTTCTGGAGCTTCCTAGCTCAAATCTCGATGAGGATACTGGAGACTGTTTTTTTTTCCATGATTCTTCTTAGGCCCTCCAGGCAAATTCTGGAGCGTACCTCCCGCTTCTTTACGTGTCCTTTCGTTATCATCCGTGACGTTGATGAACAAATGAAAGCTGCATTTAGGAGGAAAATAATGAGATATGTTTCCAGCAAATGTATTATTTGGAGCATACATTTTCCAAAACTTTCCTTTGCGATTTTTGAGACTTTTTGAAGTTAAAATAATTTAGTCAACACAATACGTGAAGACAGAATTGTTTTCCCCTGCAATTCCTCGAAATTGCAAGTAGTAATATTCGTGAGGGCCGGTCACTGTTGCCGAGCGGTGTAAGACATGTACTGTTTTCGCTCGCTCGAAAGCCGAGATTGTGGGTTCGAATTCCCACACGGCATGAACGTTCAGTGTTTGTGTGTGTGTGTGTGTGTGTACAGGTAGAGGCCTTGCGACGAGCTTATCACCCGCCCAAGAAGTCCTATCGAATGTTTAAGATCTAGTAAACCGTAGTGAAGTTTCATGGAGGTAGGCCAAGGCCCAAATTGGGGCTGTAGCGCCAAAGAAAACAAATCGTGCGGTGTCCGGTTCGAATCTCCGACAGGATAGTGCCACAAATTTGGTCGTTACGGCCTCTTTCCTCTTCCTTTACTCTTCGATATTCTCCTTCAGTCATAGTCTGAATTACTGATAGCGTCGTTAAAGAGTCTATGAAAGAAAGTTGCAGTGGGCTGTCCTTCGGTGGACTAGGTGCCACGTTACTTTGAATAGCGCCCTGTGATGTAGATGTTACGTTGGATCAACACAAACCAATATTAAATTCGTCTTACCATTTCTTGTGCATGTTTCCAGCTCAAATTTCAACAGATACGCTCAAGTTAGTTTCGGAGATACAACATAATTCTAGGACATTCTGGTATTCCAAATGTTATCACTGCCGTGATATTGAAAAAAAAACATTGTAAGATGCGGTCCTGGCCAATCGGTGCTTCAAATGAAAATATTTTGTTGCAATTTTAAGTTAAAGAGGGTTATTCACCCCGCTCGAGGCATGGATGTCTGTCTGCGTTTATTCTGTGTTTGTGTTGTCCTGCGTAGGTAGCGTCTTGCGACGGGATGCCCCTCCGTTCAAAGAGTTCTACGGACTGTCTAAAGATTCATAATTTCATTAACTTGTTCTGAATGGGAAGAGGCCATAAAGCCTATTCAGTCAACTTAGCAGAAGAAGAAGAAGAGGAAGAGGGTTTATTCAGTTGGCATTGCTTATTTTTTCAGTGAAGCAAGACTATTCAGTCAAGATACATCAAAGGTATATAATCAGGAGCTTAGTTTCTACAATAAAAATGCTGACGAAGAAAGTATTACATCGAAAGCCAACCAGTAACTGTCTACTCTCCTGCCTGTTGCTCTCCATACATCCACTTCAGAACCGCTCTTCAAACAATCCCGGAACCAGAAGAACAATAACACAACGAATACCAGTTTCGAATGTTGTAGTTAGCGTTTCGTGCTTGAATGGGCCCGAGTTTGAAAGTCAATGTGCAACCGAGCTATCCTCGTTCAAAATCCTTCGTCATTCATTCAAGGTAAATTTCCGCGTAGTACGAGCACCTTGTATTTGATCACAAGCCCGTCCTTCCACAGTCTTCCGAATTCATTCATAATTATCCAGGTATTCGATATATACAGTTAAGAGAGAGCTGTTAAATACAATCTCGTACTCCACTTTCCATACGCCTTCTTGGCTTGGTGTTTCGTTAACTACATAATGAATAATTTTACCTTCGTCTTTATTATTAAAATAATGGACGAAAACTAGGTTTGGATATGTAGATTCGTCCGCAGATGATGGCCGCTATAAAACACAAGTTACACATCTGTTCCAAAGGCCAATACATGAGAAGCGAACTGTGACATTCGTAACCCCAGAATGAGATGTAGGTCTATGGGTCCTACAGTACGGAATATGTCGCAACTTCTCTCATTCCAGTTCTCTCCTACGTAACATTCATTCTCATTTACTTTCCTCATTTCTTTTTCCTTGGCACTACAGCCCCAGTGGGCCTAGGCCTACCTCCATGAAACTCTCCGTTCACTTCGGTTTTTCTAGATCCTACACATACGGTAGGACTCCTTGGGCGGGTGATCAGCTCGTCGCAGGGCCTCTACCTGTACACAAACACACAGAAACGCACACAAACATCCATGCCCTGAGTGGGATTCGAACCCACGATCCCGGCTTCCGAGCAAGGGAAGACAGTGCATGCCTTAGACCTCTCGGCTACCGTGACCGGCTTACTTTCCTCATTAGAAGTTTATAACCATGGAGTTGAAGGCAGAACCTGAAATAGTGTAAGAATCAATCAGTCAATCCAGGTGTCACCGAAGAGCACATACGAGTAGGCGAGTGTGAATGCTGTATTCAGCTTATATGTTTGGCCCTTTTAAACATGGAAATACGCAGAAATGATGGTAGGGAATGCTATTTCGAAGTACGAAATTCTAATTAATCTGTTCGTTGAGTTTCATGTGACGCTCCTCCAGATTCACAGAGTAACGCTCCCAGCTTTCACTATTCTCAGTTCCAAAGGGACAGATGTATAATGTAGTGATCCATTCTGTCCGCTTGGTATAACCGTGACACAAATTTGCGAACTAGAAATGTCTGTGGCTGTACATTATCTACCTTCATTCTTCCCTTCAACGTGTATTTCCCCTCGCCACACAACAGAACCTCCATGACGTACGTGTACTTAGCAATTCCAATTGACTGGAAGTTTCGGAGTGATAAGATATCAGTGAAATATTTTCGATAAGATATGAAATACGTAGGTTTTCTGCTCAGTTTTAGTGCAAAGTAAAATCCACAATTTTACACCTTACCATTGGATATTTTGGCAATAACCCTGATGTATAGCCTTTGTTGGAGCGGTTATTTTATGGCGATGTATCAGCTGCTCAAGTTTTGCGTTGTTCATGATTACTTAGGTAATTCTGATATGTTTCGAAAAAATGCCTGAAATTATACAAGACTTTTCTTATCAATTTGAGAAGAATGCATGTAATTTATATTTTTTATTCGGAAAATGATTTTTCTAGTCTTTCTTCACATGCTTAACAGTTTAAAATATATTAAACCTTTATATTTACACATTTTATATATTATACAGTGCCATGATTTGTAGGAAAGCCGTAAAAGATGAATTGAAAAAAGTAAAGTAAAAGGAAATTGCCGAGGTAAATATATAGAGCCAGGATATTGATAAAATTGCATAACCGGAAGTTTCCTGATTCACGAATCTCTATATTATTGAACTGGACAGGTCGTGGCTTTTATTGGGCACGCAGCATATGTGATAGACGTAAGGAATACTTACAAAATTTCTATCTGGAAACTTGAAAAGAGAAAACTTAGACGGAAATTACTTAGGTGGAAGGAAACCGAATGTAACAGTACTAATTGGATATAACTGTCTTATTGTAGTTTTCGGTGAAAAAAGTATTTAGTGCTCATCAGTTTTCTTGCACCTACATCAGTTAGTTCCAAAACAAATTCTTCACACAGCAACTGAGTTGATCGCAACAAAGATATTGGAATTGAGATCAAAACATGCGTTCTAGTGAATACAGATGAAGTAACGTATGCACTTTTTAGGTGGTAAGGAAAAAAATAATATTATGGTGTATTTACAGTATAACTAACTAACTAATTAATTTCGTTGATCTGAGTCCTTCTTGAGAAGCCGCCAGTTGTACAGCTACTCAATTTCCCAACATCTTATAGAACTCGAAGGTTAATTGCCATGTTCACTAGAGTCATACACTGGTCCCTAACCTGAGCCAGATAAATCCAGTCTATACACCATATTCTATCTCTCTAAGAATCATTTTAATATTATCCAACCACGTGAGTTTTGGCCTCCCTAGTGGTATCTTTCCTTCTGGCTTTCCCACCAATATTCTACATGCATTCCACTGCTCTTTCGTTCGTGCTACATGCCGTGCCCATTTCATCCTCCTTGACTTGATCATTCTAATTATATTTGGAGAATAGTACAAGTTACGAAGCTCCTCATTATGTAGTTTTCTCCAGCCTCCCGTCACGACATCTCTCTTTGGTCCAAATATTCTCCTCAACACCATGTTTTCAGACAAATTCAGTCTATGTTCCTCCCTTAATGTCAGAGACCAAGTTTCACAACCATACAGAACCACAGGCAAAATTATAATTCTGTGTATTCTAAGTTTTATGTTTTTAGACAGCAGACGGGAAGACAAAACATTCTGGACTGAATGGTAGCAAGCATTCCCCGCATTCAGTCTCCTCTTAATTTCCTCCCGAATCAAAATTTTGATTTGTTATTCCCAAATAGCTGAACCGTGCCATACTTTCGAAGCATATGTCAGCTATTTTTATGTCATGATTTTGTCCTGCATGCTTGGATCGTTTATCCAAAGAATCCGCCCAGCTCTGGGGCCCTTTGTGACATCCCGTAACAATCTTATCTTTTTACCGTGAGAAGTTACCAACCCCCTGCCCAACTCCCAAGCTGGAGGACCTACACTTGTCGGCTGTCCGCGACTAATTACTGAGTATATTCAAAACTACCATCCACATCTGGAGGCCGTCTCATGTATTTATATTATAAATTAGCAAAGTAAAATTGGGCTACAACATAATTTTAGTTCATGGCCAGAAAGAATAATATTTCGAACCAAATTATTATGTTGTTCCATTCTTCTTGTTTTGTGACTCGTACATTGAGGTCTCCTGCTGTTAATTATTATGTTTCTGTTTGTTTTAGTTAGTTCTGTTTGTGGAACTGAATATTCGTCACATAATAAATATGAAAGTCAACCTTACAAGTAATTAGTGTCATAAGAGTCTTCCTGCAGAGTGGGAAAGCACAAACCACATAACTGAGAGTAAATCTGTTACACTGATCTTGTCATGCGCCGTTCTGTTAATCTATACACATGGATATCTCTTTTCTCGAATAAATACTTCATAGATGGAGTTCGGGCTAATTATTCGTCTGTCTCCATGGTTCTTGCGTCAATAATGTATTGAATAATTCATTTTCTCCTCTTACATGTTGTTAATAATACTTGCAACATTCATAATATCTCATTTTCATCAGGAAATACCCAGGTTTTGGACTTGTTAGCTTACGGACTCAAAGGCGGCAGAGTACGTGGAGCGTTATGAGTTAACCTTGGTGTTTCATACAGTAAGATGACGAAGTATAATACAGATAACCGAGCGATCCGGTTAATATGAACAAAAGCATGAGTGCCTAACACATCAATTCGCGAGAATAGTGGTCAAAAACAAGATTTCTGAATTATGCACCATCTTAAAATAAGCCTTCAAGAAAGCATACGATTGAGTTATGAGGGAAGTATTGTACAATATTCTCTTAGAGTTTGGGGTACCCATGAAACTAGTTAGGCGATTACAATGTGTTTAAATGAAACCTATAATAAAGTCCGTATGAGTAAATATTTGTCTGCTACGTTTCCTATTCAGAATGGTCTAAAAAGGGAGATGCTTTAACGTCATTGCTTTTAAATTTTGCTTTAGTATATGCCATTAGGGTTAACGGAGAAGTTCATGGACGTAGGCCACTGGGGTTGTAGTGCCAAGGAAAAAAAATACCATTAGGAAAGTCCAGGAAAGCTAGGTGGGACTGAAATTAAATGGGACACATCAGCTGTAGGTCTATGTTGATGATGTACATATACTGGGAGGCAACATAGATAACATAAATAAAAACACAGAAACTATAACTGATGCAAGTAAGGAGGTTGATCTACAAGCAAACGCAGAGAAAACGAAGCGTATGTTGCTGTCTCGTCACCAGAGTGCAGGGAAAAATCATAACACAATAAGAGATAATAGGTCCTTTGAAATGTGGCACAGTTCAGTTATTAGAGTAGGACAGTAATAAATCAAAATTTCATTCAAGAGGAAATTAAGAGCAGATTGAATTCGGGTTCTGTTTTCTGCCATTCAGTCCAGAACGTTTTGTCTTCTCGTCTGCTGTCCGAAAACATAAAAGTTAAAATATACCAAACTGTAATTTCGCCTGTGGCTTTGTATGGGTGTGCAACTTGGTCTCCGACATTAAGGGAAGAATATAAACTGAGGGTTTGTTGAGGTGTTGAGAAGGTGTTGAGAATATTTGGATCGAGGAAGGATAAAGTGATAGGATGTTAGAGAAAACTGCTTAGAGAAGGGCTTCATAACATGTACTATTCGCCAAGTATAATTAGAATGATCAAGTTATGGAGGATGATATGGGCAAGAATTGTAGAACGCAAGCGGAGAGGACGAATGCATATGCGATTTTCGTGGGGAAGCCCCAAAAAAGAGAGACCACTTGGAAGACCTAGACGTAGGTGGGAAGTTTTAATTAAGATAGACCTTAGAGAGATAGGATGGGGCGGCATGGACTGGATTTATCTGGCTCAGGATATGGACAAGTGGAGAATTCTTGTGAATACAATAATGAACTTTGGGTTTCATAAAATGTTGGGAAATTCTTGAGTAGCTACACAACTGGCGGTTTGACAACAAGGGCTCATCTCCATCCAGTATGTTAGCTAGTTCATAAATAGAGTCAGAATACAAGGAGCTCAATAGGAACCGAAGCACTTTGGCTGAAATGAAGCAACATTTCCTCTGAACTCAGATTAAGTTACTGTGTATCTCTGCGCAGTGTTTATAAAACGAACGCATAATAGAGGTGTGGTGTCAGTGTCCCTACATTTGTCTCAAAAACAACTTTATAATCTTTCTAAAAATGATTCATGATATCCAATTGATGCGTAATGTGAAATGCAGTCTGTCCTTAGTTCTGTAATTTAAATATTTTTCGATACACTGCATATTTAAAGAAATAAGGGGAAAATAATTCTTAATTAGTATGACTAGTTTAAAAAAAAAAAGATACTTTTTAATCTGAAAGAGACAATCACAAAAGTCTATGTAAGGAGGTTAAACTGTCCCTGTGCTAATATAATTAAACGCAGTGCCATTAAGGAGCATGGAGAGTGGATATATACATCCACCTATTCTTGATCTGGACAACAGTTAGAGGTGAGTGGTCAGCTTCACGCACCGGCGGCTTTTCCCGCCGGAAAAATTCCCGCAGAACCCATTAGATGGGAGGGTGGGTGGACCCCAAGACAATTCTGTAGGACGTGGAGTGAAGAAAAGTCTTAGACCTACCGGGACTCGAATTTCGACCCCTCGGTCGTCCAGCTCATAGCCAATCGCTATACCGACTGATCTATCCCGGACCCTCAAAGGTCAATACGTTATGAAAAATTACAAATAAAACTAGTTAAAAAATAAGAGATGTGTTTTCTGGAACAGGTCTGCACATTTCCACATTCAATAAATATGTATAGCTGAATACACATGGATGGTCAATGTACACGTATGTGTGTGATATCGGCTGAGATATTGCTACCAGCAGACTGGTTTCTGCAGGTACGTGTTATGTTAACGGCTTAGCGTGCGTAGGCATGGTACTGTCAGCCCATTATCAGCGGCGTTCTTTGACGTCAGTGATAGCAGGTGTTGTATTCAGCGTAAAGATCGTGATATCTGAAATTCGTCATTGACTGGAATACGTGTGTAGATTTTCTGTCATGTGACATCTGGTGTGACTCGGTAATTTCACTCTAAAACACGGAGTGAGAGGTCCGATTTTCTATAATACGAATCTATTGGGATGTCTTGTATCGAAATCGTGTATATTCTCAGATTCTTACGAGAGGTGAACAAATGAGAATATCTTTTATCAAAATTATATCCATTCTTGGATACAGTATTCATAAAAGTGGACTTGTTCCTATTTATTTTGTTATATATAGGCCTATGCGATACCAGTCCTTAACTTTAGACTGGGGTTAAAGTAAAGGTAAAGGTAAAGCTATCCTTGTAACAGGCCGTGGAGACCAATAGGTTTATGAGCCATCGAAGTTCCCAAATTTTCTCGATAATCAGCTCATAAATGGCGGTGACGTTTAGATTGAAAGGTAATTTGATGATTATTATGGGTTACTTAGTGACAATTTCTTCTGCTACAGCCACATTTTACCACCCCATATTGCTCATTATCGTAATAAAGGCCTACGCAACGTTCCGATAGTTAATTTTACTTTCACCTTTGCTTGATTTGCTTGTCAGGTTTTTCTTTTCCTTGGCACTGCAGCCCCAGTGGACCTAGGCCTACTTCCATGAACTTCTCTGTTCACTTCGGTTTTTCTAGATCCTACACATTCGGTAGGACTCCTTGGGCGGGTGATCAGCTCGCCGCAAGGTCCCTACCTGTAGACAAACACAGAAAAACGCACACAAACATCCATGCCTTGAGTGGCATTCGAAACCACGATACCGGCTTCCGAGCGAGCGAAGACAGTGCGTGCCTTAGACCGCTCGGCTACCGTGACCGGCGCTTGTCAGATATACTGACATAATTTTACTGTTCCTGTTTAATTTTCACGACAGTCAAATCGAACCTAGAATCATTTGAATATTGGCCGCCTGCTGGTTGATACAGAAGTCTAGTACTGAGAGCTTACTGGATTCTACCACATCTACTGCCAATAGTGTCAAGGTAGTAAGGGAATTGTGTCTCAATATAACGATATCGAGAAATCGGGTTAGGTCAGACGGTATCACGACTGGCTACGGACTGGACGACAGAGGAATTGAGGTTCAATTGCTGGCAGGATAAGATAATTTTCTATTCTCCACAGCATCGAAACCGGCTCTGAGACCCATCCAACTTCATGTGTTATAGGTACCGCGGTCTCTTTCCCAGGGAGGAAAAAAGGCAGGGTCGTAATTCAAGCCATTTACCTCCATCGAGCACCGAACTTAAGAATATAGATCTATATGGATCTCTACGTCTACACCCCAAACATCTTCATGATACGGAACTTAATTAATAAAATACAGGAACACAACTTCCTTTTGCATTTTTGAAAAATTATTGACTCATTCATTTGTGATTTATTGTGACAGTTTAATAAATTAAGACTAAATTTCATGCGCAGCGTTTTATGTCTGCTCTTCTGGGTTAGGGTGGTTATCATATTCCAGTTTGTTCTTTATCAGAAACATTTTGGAGTGGCTGTGAATTTGTAGCTAATTCTGCCTAAGAAAGAAGTTTTTCTTAATGCTAGTGGGGTGGGACTAAGTCCCTTGTACTGAGGCCACTTCTGACCTATTGTACTAGCCACAGATGATAGGTGAGGGTGATTGCGGAGCATTTGGTGGAATGAAGATTGGCACGGGAAACCGAAGTACTCGGAGAAAACCTGCCCCAGCACCACTTTGTCCACCACAAATCCCACTTGACCATACCCGGGATCGAACCCGGGCCGCTGCGGTGGTAAGCCAGTGACTAACCGCTTGAGCTATGGCGCGGCCATGAAAGAAATTAAATTTTTTTCTGTTTATTCTCAGAAGAAGATCTGAATTATATTGTGAACATTTCGTGGGGAAAGACAAAGATTTAGCTGAAGACGCATTTGCTACAGTGATGTAGAAGAGGGTTGACATACAGGTGATAGCTAATCTATGTTAAGCTACGGAGTAAGGGAATCCATATTCAAGTATTGCAGAGGAAAACTGTCGTTCCTCATTATATATTAAAATTATGGAAAAATAATTTGGGTCCCCTCGAAAACAAATTTTTATTCTGTATAAAATGTTACTGAAAACATAGCGCGCAGTCGTTTTTTATGGAGTGATGAAATTGACGTACCTGAGCTTACAAGTACAAGTGAGAGATCATTGTGCTCTCGTCAGTGTAATGGGAGAGCAAGATGCTCCCAAAAACGCATTTTATTCTTCGTATAAATTGTCAACTTTTTTGTCAGTTTTTAACCAAAATGAATTATATGGACAATTATTAGAAAATTCACCTATATAAACTTTTGCAAAAATCTGTCTAGTGGGGTCGAGTTGATGCTTGGCGACAGACAGATGGCCAAAGGGACGCATTCAAGGAATCATTTCCTGTTTACAAGAGAACATTACAGTTTCGTATCCTAAGCCAAATGATTTAAGTTTACACTAGTCCATCCTATCACCTTAAGGTCAAATTTAAAATTTTCCATCCATCAGTAGATGTATATTCAAATATCTTTCGTTAGGGTTTTCGAGCCAAATTTTAGTATTAATTTCTCGTATTTTCCAAGTGTGCTACTTGCCCCGCCAATCTATTTATTCTTTGTCTGTTCTCACTGTCTCTTCGCTTGAGGATTTTCTTATTTTTTCCTTCTACCCTGAAGATGGAGGCGATACGTTCCTCAGAAAAGTCTGTTAACACCACATCTACACGGTGCCACATCCCAGAAGACGGCTTTCTTCTTTATTTTTTATTTGATTATCTTAATAATTGAGGAGTAGGGATACAAATTATGAAGATTCCCATTTTCTTCAGCCATCTGTTACTTCCGCCCTCTTAGACCCAAATACATCCGGTTAACAAAGACCGTCAGTTTATATTATTCTCTCACAATGAGAGGCCAAGTTTCACACCCACGCAAAGAAATCGGAAAAATTACAGTCATGGGTCTTTTAATTTTTACATTTTTAGATATGCGACAAGAAGACAAGAAGTACTCAGTTGGAGGGTAACAAGTGTTCTTTGAATATGATCTCTGCAATTTAAATTCGTTACTCTGATCACCATCCGAAGAGTGGAAACCTACATTTTAATAGACTCAGCAGTGTAATAAATAAGGCTAAGGGTAGTGATGTTTCACAAATAGTAGTATTTTCATCATTGCTACCAACACAGAGAGAAGTAGTGCGTTAATAATTTGACTTCAGACAATTTCATGCAGTTATACTTATCTGTACTTGTCCCTCAAGTAGCGTCGCTTATATACGAGTACACTGATATTTCCGTGTCTAATGGGGTAATATGTATAATAATATTTTTCATACATGTTCATGTAAAGTAGATTTTATCCAAGTAAAATCATTTGCTGCACTGGGTGTCTAAAATCTTAATACACAAATTTATAAACCTATACTAAGATAAATAGATTTAGGAAAGAAATGGCCGCAGTACAAGAGATTTAGTCCCACCCCACTAGCAATAAAAAAAAGATAAATAGATTCCTGCTGAACCTGTTCTCTTAGTAGTCTACAGCTACTTAACTGTTGCAATAGTACCCACACAGCTTCCCATTAAACCGGGACGGGGAAATATTTTCCCAAGCGTGGAAGTAACCACTTACTTCCACATAGTTTCAAAGTTATGAATATGTGGAGCTGCACCTCCACTCTTCCATATTTATTCGTTACGTGGTGCTTAATTAAGCACAGGAGTAGCCTTACTTTTATGTACCATACTGCTATGGAAGCCTAAGAAAATTCATCATTTTCACATTAAAATATTTCCACTGAAATCTTATCTAGAATCATCTCCGGCTTGTTCACATCCCAATAACCTATCCACGTGCATCAAATTTTAGATTTTTTTTTCGCGTAGTTTCATCCCATAAACAATTTAATGAATTCTTCTTTGTATATGTGTATGCGTGCGTGCCAGGGTGTGTGCACACGATCTAAAATCATACTTGTTTTCATAAGTCTTACTGTAATATTTCGTCACGTACAACATTTAAACTGATCCTCGAAATAAACAGCTTTTAGTTTCCTTGCCGGTCGCGGTAGCCGAGCAGTCTAAGACATGTACTGTCTTCACTCTCTCAGAAGCCGGAATCGTCGGTTCGAATCCCACTCAAGGCATGGATGTTTGGTGTGTGTATGCGTTTATTCTGTGTTTGTGTTGTCCTGTGTTTAGGTAGAGGCCTTGCGAAGAGCTGATCACTCCTCCAAGGTGTCCTACCGACTGTAAAATGATCAAAAGAAAGAAAAGACCTCGACACCGTACGGTAAAAGAGGAACGGATTAAGTAAGTTATTTCCCTGACTACCATTAACTGATTTGTCTTTTTAATGGAGAAATTATGTGTTTTCTGTGAGGAGTGAATTAAATTTATAATTATTGTTTATTTTAATTTCACGATTCAAAGGGTTAGTCCGATCCACCTGGACAAGCAATAGGACTGTCTACGATGGGTCATCTTGAAACAAGACCTCTTTATGTTCAAGATTAAAAAGTACAACAGAGAGAACTCAAATACCTAAGTCAAGATAAGTGTAAGGGGTAATACGAGATCTTAAAAAATGACATTTGTTCCTTTATATCAACGTCACAGGCTCGCTGTACTCCCTGATCTAACGAGAACGAAATGTCAAAATTTATGTCCATAAAAACACATTTCTGCCAGTAAAATTATTATATTTGATGTGGAGTAAAAGCCACTGCCATGAAGTAGTTTATCATGTCACTTTTTATTATTAATTCAAATCGCCTGGTAGATTTAAACGTTTGCAAATAACCTCAGTTGCTGAGCTGATTACAGATCCATTCATAAGTCAGCTCACGTCATTTGGGGTAAGATTTGGGAAGGGGGTCTTAAATCAGCTTCTACCATCCGTTCGCCTTTGAAGTCATTAGATGGCTGGAACTGCGTAGAATTGTTTAGATTGTATGGTCTGTAGGTTATGTAACGACAATGTATCAACTGCAGTATTTATTTAGCATCTAATTCTGTGAAGAAAAAATATACGGGGGGTGGACAAAATATTGGGAACACTAAGAAATTATTGAATAGATTTCCTTTATGTTAGCTACATTGAAAGAACTTCTGTTGGCGACACCGAATGTTCTTCTTCCGTTTATTTACACTCTGTAGTGCTCATGTCGCCCTGTCACGGTAGCCTAGCGGTCTAAGGCATGTACTGTCTTCGCTCACTTGGAAACCGGGATCGTGGGCTCGAATCCCACTCAGGGCATGGATGTTTAGTTTGTGTGTGCGTTTTTCTGTGTTTGTGTACAGGTAGAGGCCTTGCGACGAGCTGATCACCCGCCCAAGGAGTCCTACAGAATGTGTAAGATCTAGAAAAACCGAAAAGTTCATGAAGGTAGGCCTAGGCTCACTAGGGCTGTAGTGCCAAGGAAAGAAGAAGAAGAAGAAGAAGAAGTGCTCATGTCAGTGTATTATAAATTGTCTTGTACGAAAGTCCGTATGAAGGAACGGAAATTGGGTGACTTGTCCGATTTTGAAAGAGGACAGATCGTTGGTGCAGGTTTAGCTGGAACATCTGTGACAAAAACTGCCATATTATTAGGTGTACCGGGAGCTACAGTTTCTAAATTAACGTCGGCATACACTAATCATGGGAAGGCAACATCAGCGAAGAGGAAGAGTGACCGAAAATTAACATTGACAAAGAGGGATCGTGGTATATTGAGAAGGATTGTTTCGAAAAATCGCAGAACTACTGCAGCATAGGTGACAGGACAGAAGAACTGAATATTCATATTGAAGTCCCTGTTTCCACAAAAACTTCCTGACGTGAGCTTCACAAATCCAACATCCCCTGTAGGGCTGCAATTACCAAACCTCTAATTACTGAAAATAATAGCCAGAAGCGTAAATTGTGATGTCACGACCATAAAACCTGGACACCAGACAACTGGAAACGCGCGCAAGATATGGTCGGATGAGTCGTCCTTCACGCTGTTCCCTACACCAGGAAGAGTTTACGTTTGAACAAACAAGGAAGTCTACAATCCTGAATGCCTGGTTCCAACATTGAAACAGATGAGGCCCTGTGATGGTTTGGTCCGCAATAGCATGGTACGGTGTACTGTTTGTCCCATTATTACCATTCAAGGTCGAATTGGTAATCAGGTGCATCGCAGGATCCAGACGCTATTTCCGAACAACGGCGCAGTGTTGCAAGACGATAATGCTTCCATTCACACAGCTGTAACTGTTCAGTCATGGTTTGGAGAGCATGAAGGTGAATTTCAACATCTTCTCTGGCCAGCATATTCATCACATTTGAACATAATTAAGTCAGTTTTAGAGACTAGACTGAGGAACAGATTCCCACCTCCAACGTCTCTAAAGCAACTTGAGGACGTTCTTCAAGGAAATGGTATAAATTTCTGCTAGAGACTGTTTAAAACTTCTGTGAGTTTGTTCCAAGAAGGACTGCTGTTTTATTGAAGCCAAAAGATGGTTTGACACCATATGAATATAGGAATGTATTCAGTATCTGTAGTGTTCGCATTATTTTCTTCAACCCCTGTATATGATGCAGTGTAAATAACTAACAGGAAAGAGACTGACCTGTGTTAAGATGGGGTCACAACATCCTCTAGTGACTAAGAAATTTTATGCAAAAACCTATTCAGTACTCTCGATGACAAAGCTGATTTTCTGGTTGGGTAATTCCAAAATACAGGTCAGTATATTTAGTATAAGGGGCTATTCTGTTCTATTCTTGTGATTAATGGAAAGTTCTTTCGTTTTTGAAGCCTAGGCCTAATTATAGGTGTCAGTAAAAATATGTCACGGTAGCAAGAGGTAGTCAGAACAGGCAGCTTCAACCTGAACTAAGTTCCTTTTGCTTAAAATTATCATTGATGCCCCTGGAANGGTAGTCAGAACAGGCAGCTTCAACCTGAACTAAGTTCTTTTTTTTTTTAATATTGATTGATTGATTGTTGATTGTGAACTAAGTTCCTTTTGCTTAAAATTATCATTGATGCCCCTGGAAATACCGCTTTATGTACGATAAATTTGTTTTCCGCCATTTCATTGTGTCAGATCACCTCTTGATGTCAGTATATTTCTAACTCATGCTTTAGTGTTTCACGAATATTTTCTTGACATTAGAAAGAAATATATAATTTCTGCGGGAAATGTGATTTTAATACTGGGTGTTCCTAAAAGAATTGTGGGGTTTCAGATACATATATATTTCGTATTTCTCACAGTGTACAATCATAACATGTGTCAATCGGTAGCTTAACTGTCCAAATTTTATGTGCATCCATCAAAGTGCCTCTACATGCACACCTTTCGTTATAAAGGCACACATCAATGCGATAGTCGAATTCCTTCCACACCCGCTGCAGCATTTCAGGTGTGATGGTCTCCACAGCACGTTTGAACCTCTTTCGGAAATCCTGGAGTGATTGGGACAATGGGGGTACATAAACCATGTCCTTCACGAACCCCCACAGGAAGAAACCATAGGGAGTTATGTCCGGGGACCGAGGTGGCCACTGGAGAAGAGGGGCATCTTCACCTGCAGCACGTCCAATCCATCGTTGCGGAAGGACCAGATTAAGGAAACCTCTCACATTGCTATGGAAATGTGGGGGAGTACCATCCTGTTGGAAAATGTAGTCATTGGAATCATTGGCCAGTTGTGGAAACAACAAAAATAGGCCTTTTCCTGCTGGGTCGCCATCTTACATTTCACGCCGCCTAGCTGTCGGAATTGGAAGCAGGAAAGAGCGCGATATGCAAAATGAAAATTTGAGAGCAATGTTATGAATCCGTATGCGTTTTGCTTTTCATCACCAAAAACTGACGGAGATATACGGCAATGAAATCCCACCAATCTTTTAGGAACACTCTGTATATAAATTTGAGAATATTCTATGACGGTCACTTGTTAACTTCCTGAAAGCTAAAATTTGTCCACCTTTCTTAAAGAAACGTTCTTGAAAAGTTATTTTAATCAGGAAATTTCCACACAAGGGTACAAAAAAAGAAGGAAGAGAATAGAATTCTCATTCACACCGCCACCTTAACTACAATCCGATGCAAGAATAAAAAGTCATGGATCACGTAGTGCATTAGTCGCGGAGTCTCTGTGCCACTTGCCACATCAGTGTACTACCCACTCTCTTTGCTTTTCCTTTATTTCGTGCAAACCTGTGTTCTGGACACGGCACATTTATCTTAAAATGTAGGGTCTAATTTTTGTATAAAGTACTTCATTTTTATAATTTCTACGTTTTTAGCAAGGTGGAAGTAATTCTTCTTTCAAGAAATTGGCCGATATACTCCAAATTAGTTTTATACCAATTTCTTAGTTTACATTTCTAAAACAGTCTTGTGCGATCTTCATCCTGTGTGTGTCTGTGTACCATTTCCTTCAACCTTGACTTCCTGAACCAGTCTGTATGAAATTCGGTATATCATGACAACTCAGCCCATCTCAACGGCGTACTTCATAAATCCCCCGCCCCATCAATCTATGTGTATGTGTATCGCTCTCTTTTCAAGGAAAAGGTGATTAGTTCTTCCCAAAATTTAGTGTAATTTAATTAATTCACATATTACATTTCATCAATTTCCAACATGGATACGCAATGTAGACTGGTAGTTAGCAGACTTTTCTTTTGTCAGGATTATGCAAATTTCTAAAAAGAATTTATTTGATAGTTTTTAATATACGGCATCCCACTTAAAACTATGGACACATTATTGAAAACCTGCACGTACGCTATTAAGGGGAAGAAAAAAAGAATGTGTTCTGTTTATCCTCTACCTTACTCTATATATAATCCCACGATTGTATGAAGGGGGGTTGCATGGAGGTGTAAATCCACGTACTCTTGCATCATCACGAGATGGACGAGACTGGTCAGCTTCACACATCGAAGTTTAATTTGTACGCGTTCTTATACGTAGTACAGAAAACGAAAGGAAAATGAGGTTGTCGTTTCCGTTCTGCTGTGAGCCCACGATTTTCAGTTATGTCTGACACGGCAGATCTTCATCAAACGTTGTAATTTTTGTCTTTACTTGTCCACTACCACCTTTTCATATGAATGCGAAATTGAATGAAAATTGAGTTCTAAAAGAAGCCGTCAAATGAGATATCGGTACATAACACAGCTTATAAATTGCGGTTGTCAATAATGTCTGCATATTTTAGTTTAAACAGCCTTTGATTCGATGTGACATATATTTAAAAATTTTAAAGGAAAATTATGTCTGTATGTATTGTAATAGTCCTATTGACTTACACACACACACACACACACACACACAAGATCTTGTAATCCACTGTTGCACGCACCGTCGCACATATAAAGTCTTCTAAATCACAGCTGACATCCTCACAGGCGATCTTCTGTATTCCTTGCTTCCTCTACTCTCAGATGCTCGTAACTCATACTCACACTGAATACTCAATACTCAATCCTCAATGCTGGATCAACACGTCAAAGTCGAAATCACATTGCGACTGACAGTCAGTCAGTCTGCCTGTCTTGGTGTCGTACCCCGGCTGGGGCTCATGATCATTCATTCATTCATCAGTAATCTGTCAGACGACAGGTCCACAGTCTCTTCCAAAACATTTCCTCCACTTAATGCGNAGTTAATCCCAAAGTATAGTATATTCTCACACCTGCTTACTTTTGATCAATGAATATGCCTGAGGGCAGCAATCTGTCTCTCTGTGTAACGGCCTGCTGACGATAGCACGATAGTACAATTCTACTGGGAGGCTTCATTGTGTTTCGCAACGTACTCACGTAGGCAGACATGAGGATAGTACAATGTTGGTCACGGTCAGCACACATGAGTGAAGCCACAACTTAGTGTTGGTTAATATCTGCAGGGTTTCTCAAACCTTTACTATGTCACGACCCCGTTCGTAATCACCCGCACATCCATGTGACCCTGAGTCATAAAACTGCGCCACAGTTCGTTAATGAAACACTGAAATCGCTGCCGCGTATCACAGGCATTGGCCGTGATCACGTGTACACGTATTCCTGGGACCGATACGCGATTTTACAGCGTGCAAAGCCTCCCTTATTGGTCCTTGGATATCATTTTGGAGGCAAGCGCGAATGAAAAAATTATTACCGATTTCAAGTTGGGAGCTGGGATAACGCAGTCGATATTGCTATGGGCTGGACAGCCGTCATTCTCTTGAGGGCAGGGACAAGGTATTTTTCTCTTTTTCACATCATCTAGACCGGCTTTGGGGCCCACCCAACTTCCTACACAATGGGTACCGCAGGCTTTTCCCCGGGGGTAAAGCGGGCGGAGCGTGAACCTGCCCGCTCCACTTCACCTAGTGCCGAGGTGAAGAATGGCAGAGCTATATCCCCACTCCCCCAAACGCCATCATGTCATTGTGTTTAATTAATTAAGCACAAGAACAACTTCACCTTACCGAGTTTAACTTTCATTTTGCAGATTTTTTTTCCTATGGCGCTACAGCCCCAATTTGGGCCTAGGCCTACCTCCATGAAACTCTCCGTTTCACTTCGGTTTACTAGATCTTAAACATTCGGTAGGACTCCTTGGGCAAGTGATCAGCTCGTCGCAAGGCCTCTACATGTAGACAAACACAGAAAAACGCACACAAACATCCATGCCCTGAGTGGGATTCGAACCCACGATCCCGGTTTCCAAGCGAGCGAAGACAGTACATGCCTTAGACCGCTCGGCTACCGTGACCGGCTTCATTTTGCAGTTAGTTTCTCAAACTTCTTTGGCTGCCTGACATCTTAGGCTATCAATCTTTTTCCCAGTAGAAACAACTGTGACTATTAAGGACATGAAGCCGCAGGTTTCCATTAATATTTATGAATAAAATCTATCGAAATGGCATCAGAAAAACCAACACTTTACATGAAGATGTAAACACGGTCTTAAATTCGACTGTAGAAATACAGGGGAGGAACAAAATGATGGAAACACACAACAAAAAACACATTTCTGTATTTAGTAGTTCAGAATAAGACTTATAATTATTTAGTATATACAAATATTTAAGATGAAAGTTATAGAGATTTATCTGTGTACTATGTTAAATAACAGTCAGTGGTGGTAGTCCAGCTGGTCATGAAATTCCCATCATTCTATTGAACCAGAAGATTCAGTAATCAGTCTACAACAGCCCATCACTGGACACTGTCCTGAGCCAGAGGCCGTTGACTCCTTCATACTATATTTATTTAAAATCAATTTTAATATTATCCCTCCATCTATGCCATTTCTTCAGGTGGTTCATTCCATTACGCTTCCTGAGTACAATTTTGTGTGTAATTGTCGTCACTCTGTATGTATTACGTGTTCCTCACATTTCATATTTCATGCTTTGTTCACCGCAATGACATTAAGTGAAGAATAAAATTGTGGAGCTCTCCTGCCTTGCGTTACCTCCCTGCCCAGATTTTCTCCTGATCCCATAATTGTCAGAAGAGACCAAGTTTCACACAGGTCTATCTATTTAATTATTTATGGCTCTCGAGCCCTTGTGGGCCTTGGCCGCTTTTTCATTTTTCTAATCTGTACACAGTCGGTAGGACTCCTTGGACTGGAAATCAGCCCGTCGCAAGGACGCTCTGTATAACAGAACAACACAAACACAGAATAAACTCACAAAAACATCCATGCCTTGAGTGGGATTAGAACCCAAGATTCCAGTTTTTTAGCCGGTGCAGACGGTTCATGCCTTAGACCGCGAGGCCACTGTGGTCGGCCTTTCATACAAGTACAAAAAAATATAATTTTACATATTTTAATAGGGCACATATTTTAGTTAGTTCTTGGGAGAAAAAAAATCTGAACTAAATTGTAGTATGCATTCATAAAATATAATTTACTTAAACTTCTCATAAGACTTGTATTCAGGCTAATATCTGTCAAATATTAAAATTTAACTTCTTGAATACATGAAATGTAGGCCTGTGTACTTACGACAATCTTTGCTCTATTCTAATGCTACTTGAAATCATTTTTCGTAGAAATGTTCACTCTTCGCCCATTTTCTTCGCCAGTATCATAATATACCGTATCGGAAACTGTAAACATCTTCTAGAACTCAAGTTAAGAAATTAGATTTGCAAAGACAAAACAGCTCCTTCCAGTCTGACTATTTAAGTTTTTACTACTTGAAAACTTAGCACGCTTACATGTTTCGGTCCTTACGGACCATCTTCAGAGGGAACATCGATACTTATTTGGAAACTACTATCACAGTGGGTGTTCTGAGTGCTAAATTACATACACACTCAATGCCTGGAATGCACAATATACACAGAATCCAACTTTTTCACAATCCCAGCAGCTTTCCTGGTATATTAAAGTTTCTAAAACTTTGTTAAGTTAAAATTTATAAACCAAGTAGGTTCGTGTCCCTTCTCGTATCTTCTTTCTTGATGGGGGCTGAACTTGTGCCGCCTGTCTATCTTGAGAAGGAGATTCTTGGTCCTGTGTTTGTTCGTAGCGTGCTGTGTTGTTTTCAGTGTTGTAATTGTTAGTGTGAGGGACTAGAATTAAATAAATCAAATTAGATTTGATATTCTCCGGCCACGATAAACGTCTACGATGTGATACTATATTATCGCGTGACAGAGTGACTGTAGGAGGGATTTGTATTTACTGAACCCTTAAACAACACGTGACTGCATGTCACATACTACTCCGTCATGGTCTTCACTGCGATGCTTAGCAGTGGTTTCCAACGGCGGACGTTCCGTTTCCTCTAGGTTCCTTTGGCCTCAGCAATCAGAAACTGTCAAGTGGCTGCCTGCCTGCAAATCCACTCTCGACTCACTAATGGCAGCTGTTCCTCATTATATAGTCTCAACAGGGACCGCATAGAAAACACCCCATCTAATAGCTCTTCTGTTGTTGTTTTCGTGTCTGTTTGGGTGATCATGTGACCTTAACTGAGCCACTGTCTAGCAGCGATCTTTGTTTCCAGAGCCATTCCCTAGCAACGGCTGTCTCTGTTGTCTTCATAATTCTGGCTTTCAGCAGACATGCTACAATGTAATATGGCAAAAGTTTGCCAGCATTTTGGAGGAACATACTGACACGACGTACAGCGTCGAAATGTAAACATAGCAAGCAAAGAAGCTAGTATAAAGCAGCAGTTCTGTCTGTTGCTTGCTGCTTTCCACTTGTCTTTCTGCTGGCTTGGGTAACGTTTCAGCACTGAATATGGAGGAAGCTGTGCTTGCTGCTTGATGTGTGCTTATTTGCTTGCTTGAATTACTCTTAGACCATCAAGATCATGGCTGTATATTCCTCCGAAACTTCCGTAAGATTCTGCCACATTAAACTCTTTCACTTCCCAGAAAACTTGCTTAAAGTATTGAAATTCTGAGAATGAAAGTTTCAATAGCAACAAAAAGTTTTGTCAGTATTTGCACATCATTTTAATAGACGTGATTACCACACATACGAGTGAGAGTAAGAGTAAAATTCACATACGAGGGGGTACCCAAAAGAAACCGAACTTATTTTTTTTAACTTATTTATTCGAATTTTAAGCACAAACCTTCAATCCCCTTCAAAGTACTCTCCACTTACACTAATACACTTGTCTAGTCTTTTATTCCATTTTTCAAAACATTGTCTAAATTCATCTTTTGAGATGCTTGACAGCACCTCCGTCGTTTTTTTCCTTCACCTCAGCAACATCAGCAAAACGCTGAAAAAAAGTTTTGATCATTTCGGGACTCTTCTTTCAAAGCACAGCATGCTTCCACGCGACCTTGTTTTTGTTCAGCAGTCAGCAGTCGTGGCACGAATTTCGCAGCCACCTTTTTATTCCCAAATCTTCTGTCAAAATTCGCTGAACTGAGTTACAAGTCACTCCCGACAGCTCTACAATTTCTTCAATGGTCCGTCGTCGATCTTCCTTGATGATTTCACGATTTTTTCCCAACATTTTCATGTGTTCGGGCCATTGTAAAAACGACGATCACACAAAACAGTTGTCACTGTAAACTCTGCCGAAACTAGTCCTTACCTTCTGAAGCAACGGTAGTCGGCTTATGGACTCAGGAATGTTAGCTCTATGCGCTCATAGCGGCAAAACGCGGTACTACAAAAGCTCTGCCCACAAAAAAATTAGTTCAGTTTCTTTTGGGTACCCCATCGTATATGGGTGTTCTGTATTAGGTCCGCGGTAAGAAATTATATTTTTATATAATCAATATCAGACACAGGCTACGATAGGTCCCATTGCCTTTATGATGTCTCTCTAGCAGCGATTGTGGGTCTCTTCCATACTTGATTGCCTGTCCTAGTATCAGCAAAACCCTCAGAACCAGTTCTCGATGACGCCAATGTTCTATTGATCTCGTCCGATTACAACTTACGTACATGATTGCTTTTTGTTCAAGATGAGTCTACCTGATTGCAGTGTGCTGGAAATTTACAGCCGAATATCAGTAGAGCTGAAGCAGGATTCAGTCACTTCCTCCATAATCCTCGATACATTATTATTATATTATTATTATTATTATTATTATTATTATTATTATTGGGTATTCACTATGATGATGATGGTAATCATCATTATCACAGTTTATTATTACACACCGAAAGCTTTAAGGGTATTTTCTACGAAATGAAAAGAAAATAATTATTATATGATTCTGTATCAGTTGCAGAAGTTCATGCAGAAAAGGGAAAGTGTGGGGTACGGAGCGAATACAGAAGACTGGAGGAGAAAATTGTTATCATCATTTCATAAACGAGTGTCTCAATCGAGGGCGTAACAATACTGCTTCGTATTCAGAATATCGCTGGTTCAAACCTTGACCGGACATTTCTATCATGACTCAGGTATTTTGTGGTCCTCTTCAGTCAATCCATGTAAATACCGAAGTAGTGCCTCACATTAGGACAAAACTGACTTCTTTCAGATCCTTTGTATATCGTTATTCACCAGTCATCCTAGTGTACATTCGCTGCTGTAAGTTCGTAATCAGAGATTCTGATATCGTAGTAAAAAAAATACACAAAGAAAACAAAGTGAGTTTAGATTATTGAAATATAATTATTACTTTATTGGAAACTGAAGTTTAGAACAGAATTTACAATATCACCTCTCCGTCGGCTGCAATATTCAGACTCGGAAGAAATCCTCCCGTTTTTTTATTGCTAGTGGAGTGGGACTTAGTCCCTTGTACTGCGGCCACTTCCGGCCTATTGTACTAGCCCCAGATGATAGGTGAGGGTGATTGTGGAGCAATTGGTGGAATGAAAATTGGCAAGGGAAATCGAAGTACTCGGAGAAAACCTGCCCCAGCGCCACTTTGTCCACCACAAATCCCACTTGACCAGACCCGGGATCGAACCCGGCCGCCGCGGTGGGAATCCAGCGACTAATCGCTTGAGCTATGGCGTGGACAATCATCCCGTCCTCAGACATGACATTTCAGTATCAGATTTGTTTGCATGTTAAAAAAGTCATCCAATTATGCTAATCTTGTTTGGTTCCATTGGCGGATGATGTGCATGCCATTCGTCATCCTTTTAAATATTACTGCTTTCTGATATGTGACGCTGTATAGTCTGGTAGATATTTCGTAATGGTTCGGGTAATTTAAATCGTACATTTATCCTCTTGTTTTTTCTTTCTTTCCTTTTTGAACCTTAAACTTATCACTTAGCTCTTTTTCTTTCATATTCTCTTTACTTCAGTTACACTGAAGAAGAAATACACTTAAATGTCCTGGTACGAGATTTTCATCAGCAAAGCTATAAATGAACATTGATAGGATTTGGATATGTAAGAATTGTGAAGAACGCGTTTGCAGTACACATGTTTTCTAGGCTACAATAATTTACTTTTACTTCATTCTACCTTGTTTTATGTAATCATGATTTCAGTCCTGTTGGATATTATATTTGTGCAAACCGTCATTTCAAAACGATTGTAAAGTCGAGAAGCAGGAACAGGTAATATGGTTTTATGCAAATAATTTGCTTCTCAGTTAACGGCCTATCCACGTCTTCATTAAGATTCAGACACACGAACGTTTTGCAATTAATCCTTTTGCACACAAAGCTTCCACAGGTGTTCTTTGCGTAAACAGAAGCTTCTGACCGCGTGATATAGCAGCCAGCCGTTGTATTTATTTAAGAGCTCTCTCAGATTACAGAGTTTCAAATCTAGCTTGCAGTGGAGGCAATGATTTCTCAGTAGACCCTAGTGTTTCTTGTTTCTTCACTCACTCATGACGCCGAGCCCTTCTTGAGAAGCCGCCAATTGTGCAGCCACTCAAGAAATTCTCAGCATTTTATGGAACCAAAGGTTTCATTACCATGTTCACACGAGTCCTCCAATCCTCTTCATATAAACCCACCCTATGACTCTAAGATCCATTTTAAAACTGTCCACCCACCTACATTTTGGACTTCCTAGTGGTTTCTTCCTTCTGGTTTTCCCACCAGTATTATATATGCAATCCTCTTCTCCACATTCGTGTTACATGTCCTGCCCATTTCATCCTCCTTGACTCCATAGCTCTAATTATACTTGGCGAAGAGTACAAGTTATAACGCTCCTCGTTATGTAGTTCTCTCCAACCTCCTGTCACTTCATCTCTCTACATTCCAAATATTTTCCTCCTACCTCTTTGTCAAACACCCTCAGTCTATGTTCCTCCCTTAATGACAGAGACCAAGTTTCACACTCTTAGAGAACCACAGGCAAAATTATAATTCTGTTTCTTCTAATTTTAATGTATTTAGACAGCAGACAAGAAGATAAAACTTTCTGGGCTGAATATCACATTTAATTTCCTCCTGAATCAGGTTTCGATCTGTTGTCATCATTCCCAAATATCTGAACTGTGCCACATTTTCGAAACATCTGTTTCCTATCGTTATGTCATGATTTTATTGTTTCCTAGCTTGTTTCAAGTCACTTCCTCAACGACACAGAGTTTATAGTTTCAAAGGTAAAGACGATTTTGATTGTAATGAATTGGATGGTGGGCTCTTTCAAAACAGTTAGTTTCTTTTTCTAAGTGGACTCAGGAAGGCAGCTTCAACTTTTAATCTGAATATCTGGTCCTCAATCTGAGAATCGAACCCAGACCTCCCATGTATGAAACAATGATGCAAATTACTCAAGAACAACGTTTGGAAATGTTATCGACTGTCACTCCAGACTTGTGATATATACTCGTAGATTGCATTTATTGGAATCCATTTTCCATATTTTTGATGGAAAGAATGGGCTTCTGTGGTTACATCGGAGTGTGTCCGTTTGAAATTTTGGAGCGATTGATCTTTATGTGTGAAACATGGTATAAAAGTATTCGCAATGAAGGCCGCTCAGTGTTTTTACCTTTAATTCTGTACCATCAATATTGCAGGCACTGTAGCCGTACAAATGTTTGTGATTTATGAACAATTGCTTTCGAATTACTTCGGTATCTTACACGTTAGTAAATGTGATACAATTTTGTTTTTATGAGGGTAACTTGTAAAAGCCTATGAATGGGTATTGGGGATGCATCACGAACACATCTACATATTTTATGTAAAACCTGATGCGTATATTGAAAATTACAAATATGGTGATAACGTGATATTTTGCCGTTATGTCTGACATCTTCCGGTACCAGAAATGTATAACCTACTTTGTATAGGCCTGGTAACTATATACATTTACTCCACGAGATAGGTCTTTCCAAGTCTTGACGGGGGAAGCCAAGAGGCTCCCAAATATTAATTTCCTTCATATGTATCTTTGACTGTTCTCATGCGTCATCTATGCCTCATCTATGCCTCTTTGTCCTCAACATTTGGTATCCACGTCGGCCCACTTTGCATGCTGAACACCTACTGCCAGATCACCACATTATGTTTCTATCACTCTTCTGTTACTCAAGACCAGGTCTCTTCTTATTACATAAAGGTAAAGTTATCCCTGTAACAGGCCGTGGAAGCCCGTAAGATTTTGAGACGTCGAGGCTCCCATATTTTCTAGACAATCGGCTCACATATGGCGGGAAGGTTGTCAGCCTTACGCTCAAGCTGCCCTTTATTCCCCAGGAAGATTCCTATTACTCATTTCTGTCAGAGGTTGGGTTAACCCCATGGCCGTAGTGCGGCTGGAAGGATTAAGGCAATTGAAAAATCCAATGACCTCATCGGGAATCGAACCCGTGGCTTATGGCGTGTAGCATAGTTCCTCAACCAACTACGCTACAGCGTGGTTCTTCTTCATATATATATTATAAATTAACGTCATTAGCAACTAAAACTCCTGTATGGCAAACACGGATCTTGCCCTTCGCCATGACGTTGTCCCGAAATTTCGAACTTTAATTTGAACTTGTCTTTCCCAGCGGGTCGGTAGGTCGGTCGGTCGGCCAGCTACATTGTTGGCGACCATCACCTGCATAGTCATTCTTGATTTCAGGTATCGTCGAGATCTGTGATCAAGATTTTTGTTCTCTCCTAGATGTACGTGTTTAGATAGGAGAGGTATCGGTCTTTCAGAGCAGGCGCTACATGTGTTGCACTCTGCTTTTTTCCTTCCTTTATGGGTAAATTTCTGCTGGCCTTCGCCAGAACAGTCATTCTTGGATTCGAGTCATGCTGTACTCATGACGGCTCTGGGACCGTTCAGAACGTCTCTCAATCCGCCCTAAGCGTGTCCCTGTCTTGATATAACTGCCCCCATATCCAAATCTAAATGGGAACTCGGACCGAATTCTCGTACGCTCACGCAGTGTTCCGCTCGCGGCTTGGATATCACAGGCATTCAGATGGTTGTACAGCTGTTGGTCTGGATGTCCAGCCCTGAAATTGTTCCGCTGACGGGAAACCTTGATGTATTCTACGCGTACTACAAGATCCCTGCAGTCGTATTGGCACATTTACTGCATATGTCTGCACATTGCAGAGTGGTGAACAATGGAAAATTACACCCACGATGAAAGCTTAAAGCCGGGTCCAGACTTGTTGCGTATCTCCGTATCGTATCAGTGTGAACTGTACCCCGTATCATCCTTCCGTTGCAAAATGTTGATACTGTGACACGCAACGGGCTGTTCGCTCACTTGTCGGTCTTTTCCCGTCGCATCAAAGGGACGACACGCGTTGCAATGGTGCCAGTCTGGACGTGCACGCGTTGTATTGCGACGAATGCCAACACTGGAAATTTGGTCGCCTGCAAATTGAAGGTATACGATGAATCTATTNTAAATCAGTATTTCACATTTAGTTTTGCTTTAATGTGAAAGCACCATTTTATTTCATAAATATCAAATAAAGTAATCAAGAAACAAGAAATCATGTTGTTTGCTTCATTTAGTGGTNAGATATGAGTATTTTTCTTAGGGCAAGCAGTGGTTTTTATAAAAATTGCAACACTGCGACTTGCGGAATAAGGCCCAAATTCTTCCCTCTACTACAAAGGGCCACCAGACGCCCACTATCCGACTTCTTCCCCGCAGTTCTTTCCCAGCAACAATTAGCAGCCTGTCCTGAATACACCTTCAACAGTTTTCTCCCCTCAATCTCTTTCACAATCTACGGCCTCAGAAGACGACTTATATATTATATATATAATATATTATATATATTATCTATATCGAGTNATATATTATATAAATGTGTTGATGTAGCGATTTTACACAAGTGCCATTAATGCAGAAATACTTGCATCAAAATTAAATTATTAAAATAAATCAGTATTTCACATTTAGTTTTGCTTTAATGTGAAAGCACCATTTTATTTCATAAATATCAAATAAAGTAATCAAGAAACAAGAAATCATATTGTTTGCTTCATTTAGTGGTTAATAACAAGTATTCACTAGCCTTAATGAAGTCCTTCAGTGCTTCCACAAGAGCGCCACAAGCTTCAGGGGCAATGGTGCTGATCGTTTGCTTCGATATTTCTAAGAGGTATTGAAGACTGACGTATGAGTCTCCAGTTACCAAAAATCTCAGTGTTACAGCCAATCTTTCCTGAAGAGGAATTGCTTTTCAGAACACGGTATCTTTTTTAAAAAAATTCGGCCCGATCAGATTTATCAACAACTCAAAATCTGACGGATGCATCCTAGTGAAATTTTTGTACATCCCACTGACTGACTGAAAATTTATGTCCGTCAAAAGATGGGACCCATTGTATACTTCCCTACTGGCATAGATCGGCGATATCCACAAACGTCGTGATTTCTTTCTTATTCCCTTTATAGCATAGTGAAGATAGACGTAAGCGGCCGCTGCTACCTTCCGGTTAGGCGTGGTCATTGCTGATTGAAATCTGGCTCGAAACTGAGATTCAGCTCATTTATTCGTTGCCTTCTTGGGAGGAGAAATTTTATTGCGTTGCGTCGGTTGATACGCAACGGAGATACGCAACAAGTCTGGACTCTGCTTAAGTCGCATCTCGCCATCGCATATATTGTCACGTGTATTAGTGACTATGATCAAGTCAAGGAGGATGAGATGGGCAGGTCATGTAGCGCGAATGGTGGAGACGAGAAATGCGTATAGGATATTGGTGGGAAAGCCGAAGGAAAGAGACCACAGGGAAGACTAAGGCGTAGGTGGGTGGACAATATTAGAGTGGATCTTAGAGAGATAAGATGAGATGGTATGGATTGGATAGATCTGGCTCAGGATAGGGATCATTGGAGGGCTTTTGTGAACACGGTGATGAATCTACAAGTTCCATAAAATGCTGGGAAATTCTTGAGTAGCTGCAGAATTGGCGGCTCCTCCAGAAGGGCTCAGCTCCATGAGTAAGTAAGTAATTAGTGACTATACGCGGGGTTTGGATTGGTGAATAGATTTATTCACCACTCACAGGTCGTAACTATTACACTGTTTCTGATTTGCACACTACACTTCACTTCACACTAAGTCCTCTTAGACTATTTGCGCTACTCGTTACTTCATAATAGCTCTATGCAATGTCGTCACTAAACGTTCTCTGGTACCGAATCTTAGCTTCCGTTGTCCGCTGGTTAACACTCCACAGCTTAACTCTCAACTGAACTCAACTCCCAATTATTTTTTGCCTCTCGTTATATAGACTCGGGTCGGGCCTCACGGAAAACACGGTTCACTTGTCAGAATGCGTGTTCATTGGCCGATTAATCAGCATTGGGTAAGGCGCGGACCGCATAGAAAACACCTTTCATTCTTGTCGCATATTTTTATAACCTCGTGTTTATTGGTTCGTCACCCAGCAACGGATTTCCTTCTATTGTTGGGAGCCTAACTTCGGGAATGATTTACCGAGCCGTTGCCTAGCAGTGGGTTGATACATCACAGTATATATATATATATATATAATTAAGCACTAAGCCTTTAAGTCATGCTGGGGAGTGCAAGTATAGCTGCACTAGTCTTAACCTCAGCACTAGATGGAGGTAAGTGGTTAGTTTCACGCCCCTGCCTATTTATCTCCAGGAATAGGGTTCTTTGGTTTCTGTAGTTTTCAGTCACATTTTGGAAGGGTAAGTCTTCTGACGTATTTCCTGCGATCGCGTTGTGGCGGAGGCCTCAACACCGAAACAGACCGTATGACTTAGATGTCCAATTCTCTTCTTTCTCCGATAGAATGCCGACGGCGACAATTCCAGAAGGAGCTCTATAACCGAGCTAATTCGCGCCAAACTTCCTCACTAAGAAACTTGAAGACAAATTAAATGAAACCTGCTTCTTGTCTCGATACGTGAAAAACGGCTCCAGAATTTCAGCCTTATATTTTCTACCTTTTTACCTGAATGTGACTGAAGAAAGAATTCTGTTAAATATGCTGTATAGGAACCTTGATACTGGCGCTGGTAAAGCTGAGAATGATAGTTAAGAAAAGAAGAATTGCTAGTAGAGACAAAGAGTGCAGAAGAGTCTGAGAAGATGTTGAAGTATAGCCCATTAAACTTGAGAGACACGCGTCACGAGCTGACCAGGGCAGAATCCCATGACGACATGCCTGGCAATGGGAGATAGCACTGCCTCCAAATCTTACCGGTTGATCAGCAGAAAGGACTAGGGGCCTCTTCTCTGTGTACAGTTTTCTTCACCTTCGAAGTGTCGAAGGCATTGATCCACATTGGCATTGGGTGTGAGATGGCGCTTGTGCGAGCCTATGTCACGAACGCTACGTATTGCCGTACGTGCCAGAAACTCGGGCTGGACAGTATGGCGAGAGTTGCCAATGTTACATCCCGTATCCGAACTGTGACGGCGAACACCCATCAGTTGACAAGAAGCTTCCGGTTGAGGGTATCCTACACGAAGTTCTCCGGGAATGCATCTGAACTGTGGGTTCTGTTTTAGCATATCTTAACAGTATTGGGCTCTCGAAATCAATGTCGTATGAATGAATGTTTTTTTCCTGTTCAATAACTGCGATTCTACATGGCGCATATATAAGGATCACACATATGTAAAAATGTATGTACATGTACAACCCCATTTTATTAAACCTATTTGCCGTTTTACATCTGAAGAAATTTGGAACATCGCTCTTTGAGTGCGCTGTTTTAGGTCTCAATCATTCACGCTGCACTGAGCCACTTTTGTATATTGTAAGTCCAATTTATGCTCAATTTTGCTGATAGAGGGAGTCACGCGGTCAGCTCAACGGATCCCCATGGCCGTTAATATCAATTTTAGAGACCGGAGCCGCTATTTCCTTGAAATAGCTCGTCAGTTATCCTCACTAGGCTGAGTAGACCCCATTCCAGACACACTACTTCTCAGAAATTCTGGTAGTGCTGGGAATAAAACCCGATACCTCTGGATCTGTAGGCAGGAACTCAGGTACTAACTTCGCCGACAAGCGGCGGTCGCTCAGTCGGTATAGTTCGCTTGCGGACTACAGGCCACGGAGTTTTTGTGTCAGATTTACGGATGCTTTTATGTTTTGGATAGGAACGAACAACTGCAGGTTCTCTAGCGTCTCTAAACACAATCATCATCATCATCATCATCATAATATTACGCAATTACTGGGTTTTTGGCCTTTATCCATCGTCCGATATTTTAGAAAATAGAAAACACAACGTTCCGGAAACTGGATCTGTTTCCGTCCTCAGGTGAAGGAGGAAAACACCTACTCAGTTGGGTCCCTTAGAAAGAGTTAATCTCAATCAGTGTTCCAGTATTTGAGATTGCTCTTTCTAAGGGGCCCCACTGAGTAAGTGTCTTCCTCCCCCATTACCTGAGGACGGAAACACATCCAGTTTCCGAAACTTCGTGTTTTCTGTTGTCTAGAATACCGGGCGATGGAAAGACCAAAAACCTAGCATTTCTGTGTGTTATACTCGTACACCATTGTCAAAACGCTTAATATCTACCATCATGTTAATTTATAATATGCTAGCCACTCTATATAGATGAAAGTGTTTGAATGGAAGAAGTCATCTTCAGGGAATATTTTGTTTATGTTAGCAGAATTTTCTCTTAAATATTTATTTCATCTTGCTCGACTTGATTTTCTAACAGTGGTGACTATGGAGACGATGCTGTGCACTCTTTGACACGACTAAGTCGCGTAGGGATCCATGCAATTCTGTGTTCCATTTTTTACAGTAAAGTGGAAATGCATTTTCCCATTTCAGATAAAGAAGAGGTAGACAAAACTTATAAAAATTATGATAGTAAACCTCTCAATTCTTATCTTAATTTTATTCTGTATGTTTAGGGTCTTAGGATAAATGTCTAGTGGAATGACTAAAATTATTCAGTCAGGATATATAATATTGACATTTGAGATTTAATAGAAGATAGATGGAGGGGTAGTAGCTCGCAAATTACATTTCGTAGAAGAAATCGTATTCCTTTTTGAGAATAACTTTTTGACATAATGTTATTTATTTGTTTTCTTTTTCATTTCTTCATGGCCTAGCATTATAACCAGGGTTACAAATGAAACATATATTCCTTTGTGGTCTGTTTAACGATGTCTATGCTAATGGCGTTAATTTATTGAGCGAAAAGATAAATACGGTTAAGAAAGCACAAGAGTTCTATTAGACACCAGCAAAGAGGTTGGCGCGTGAATGAATGCAAATGTTAAAGTGAGAACATAAACTGACAGTATGTAAGTTTTGAGGTTTTCACNTCATAACGTGACCACATATAATTAGGATGACGTTAAAATCAAGGAGAATCAGCTGAATAGACTATGTAGTACATACTGGAATCAAAAGTATTTTTTGATAAAAAAAAAAGACTTTAAGGAAAGGAACCACTTGGAAGAATTAGGCGAAAATCTCAAGGTGATAAAATTTATCTTAAAAATGTATAATGGTAGGATATGGACTGGATTAATTTGGTTCGAGGTAGGGGCCGGGGCGGGGGCCGGAGCCGGGGTCTTATGAACTGGGTAAGGAACCTTCGGGTTCCATTAACTTCCGGGGAATTTGTTTAACGACGCTGTCAGTAACTCACATTCCAGGGCACTAAAAATTGGATGCACATGAAGTACTGAATTAGAAAGGATGCTGAAGGAATTATTCATGACCTGATTTGTGATACTATGTTGGGATTTTCCTGGAGGGTACGAGGAAAACCATGAAATTCTCAGTCAGGATAGCCAGTCTTGGGTCTTGAACCTGACACAGGGACCTCCAAAATTTGAGGCAGGACCTCTTTCACCAGCTACCCACCCGACCGCGTCATGGATTAAGTCTGGTATGATATGTACAAATATTTGTGAGTATTTAATAGAATAAGAAAAAGCTAGGCTAGCCAGACATGCCCGTAACGTAAAATACTTTCATAACTCTATTCTACTTCTGTTATCTAAAGAGTTTCAGTAAACTTACTTACTTATTCATGGAGCTGAGCCCTTCTGGAGGAGTCGCCATTTCTGCAGCTACTCAAAAATTTCCCAGCATTTTATGGAACCCGAAGGTTCATTACCGTGTTCACAAGAGCCCTCCACCGGTTCCTATTCTGAGGCAGATCTATCCAATCCATACCATCCCATCCTATCTCTCTAAGATCCATTCTAATATTAACCACCCACCTACGTCTTGGTCTTCCCTGTGGTCTCTTTCCTTCTGGCTTTCCCACCAATATCCCATACGCATTCCTCGTCTCCCCCATTCGTGCTACATGACCTGCCCACCTCATCCTCCTTGACTTGATCATTCTAATTATACTTTGAGGAGAGTACAAGTTATGAAGCTCCTCATTATGCAGATTCCTCCAACCTCCTGAGTTTCAGAAAATATTTCATTTTTTTTATAATCGTCAAAATTGTTTTTCATTCATGAAAGAACGTTTGGTATAAGTTGATAGTGGGACATAGTATTAAGCTTCTAATATGCTGCTGTTTAAATATATTCCATAGTCAGTTCCAGAAACTTGTACCTGAAGAGTTTTCTACTTGCATTATGAAATCTCTTTGCTCTTAAAATTTTAAAACCAGGCATACAGTAAATTAAAGCAATTTTACTAAAGAATTGATACTCTAATGTGGTCTATTTCGTACACATTTCATAATTTATATGTTTTGTTTCAGTCAGATGGATAAAGGAGCCATGCTTGTTTTTCTATTTAGTTTCTAGTCACGTGGGTACTTGATTACAGTGTTCCTCCAGGAAATGACGGAAGATTGCAATGAAACAATTCGAGGCACTTCCTTATTGCTTACTAATTAATTTCCTGAGAGACGTTGCCTCCGTCAGCTTCCTACAAAACGAGTGTCACCTGAAAGGAAAACAAGCGTATAATGACAATGAAGTATCACGCAGTATTTGATAGCCATGTATTACTTTACAGTTTCTGATAAAGATCCGTGTAAGAGTTTCAAAACATTCTTAAATATTTGTATACAATTAACTGTTAATGCACTTCTACAATTAGAGCCTGTATCTGAACGTCGTCCCTTCTTTAAAACGCCGTAGTAGAATTCCGTAGTAGTAGAATTCCGAAAATATCTTGTGGTTTCTGTTAGAGTTCTGAAGAAATCTTGTGATTTCTGTCAGAGTCCCGAAGGTATCTTGTGGTTTATGTTAGAATTCCGGAAGTATTTTGTGGTTTCTGTTAGAGTCCCGAAGGTATCTTGTGGTTTATGTTTTGTGGTTTTTTGTGGTTTCTATTAGAGTCACGAATGTAGCTTGTGGTTTATGTTAGAGTTCCGAAAGTGTCTTGTGGTTTATGTTAGAATTCCGGAAGTATTTTGTGGTTTCTATTAGAGTCACGAATGTAGCTTGTGGTTTATGTTAGAATTCCGAAGGTATCTTGAGGTTTATATTAGAGTTATGAAGGTCTCTTGTGATTTACTACTGTTACTTATGTTCACTGCCGCGGGAACGTGTTTACTAAGTCGTAGCCTAGCTACGAGAAGTGGATACACATACAGACACAGACCGATGGGAGAAATTTATGAAGTGCGCAGCTGGGATGGGCTCAGATTCCGTGCTTTACACACCAAGTTCCATAAATATTAGTTCAGGTATTCAAATGTTGATAAAGGTGATACACAGACACACAGACAGGATGGAAATCGCAAACGATTCTTTAAGAAAGTAGGTTAAAGAAGTAAATATAGAAATTATTGATGAAGCTAAATTCAGGCTTTGTCAGTAACCTGTATCTGTAAGACCTAAAAAGACTCTTAAAAGAGCTATTTATGATACTCATTTGGTAATGAAACTCAGCTCAGGTCTGCCAGAGACCAGCATATACAACATTATATACAGCTTGTGAATGAAATCAGTGGTGAAACCCCGTCCAGAATACGGCAAAATCAACATACGAACATATAAAATTCAGATGAGTTACCAACGAAATTAGCGATGGAAGTGGAAGCATCTTAAAGAAATTCGCAATGGAGTCCTGTTCACGTTTTCCAGTGGCTGATATACGTGAAACCTATAAGGTCAATGAACGAAATTATTGCTCGAACTACAGTAAATATTATGAACACAATTAGTAACGGAAGTCAGTCAAGAAATTTCCAATTACCAACTTGTTTAATGTATTCCTGCTTAAATTACTCAAAACTCGTAAAAAAATGATTTCGTTGTCATGTTACATAACTAATTGGCTTTAATCTTCATTTGTTTCTGATAAAAGTCTATTATTTTGCTTACAACGATTTTACCACTGAGGCGACAGCTCTCCTTTCCCTGTCGCTGAAACGGGATTCAAAAGAATTAGGAATAATGTATTTCAAATATGAATATATTATGAAGTAAATTCTTGATGGAAACCTCTTCAGGTTTGTGCACGAACATGTGTGTATAATTATTGTTGCACAGTGATTTTGCGCTGTATAAAAAAGTATATTTCGTTATATTTTGTTAAATATTCATCACTTCAGAAATGTATTTAAACTGAAATTTACTATATTAATTTAAAACTCTGTATATTTTATACATTTCAATTTTTTATGCAATGAACCGTTGTTGAAAAATCTGATAATTTCGGTTGACCGAAATAAACCAGAAATTAAGATTTCGGAATGAAGACTTCCGATGCCATGTTTAATAGAAATACGTTCATTAGGTTCAATTTCATGAGAAATGCGAAAAAAATTGTAGGCTTTCTCAAAAACAAATTGTGATTCACTGAGCATTAAGGGTGAAGTGTGAGCTGATTCTCACTGCATTCACACTCCATCCCCGTGAAAGTTAATTAACTTTCATTTGCTTTGAGTTTATCGAAACGTCGAGTTGTAGGCTAAGCTTCATCTGAGTACAAATGTGTCCATAAAGTGAAGGTGATGGATTGTTCGAAAGGCAGGAGAAACCCGAAGAAGACTATTCTGTGAAAATTCCGCTCCAGTGAAAATTAATTTAACCGTTTAAAATTAGTTTTTATCAAACTATTAACCATTATACACTCAAATCGATTGTCTCGTTTCAGTGTAACATACGTTTCGACAAATTGTGCCACTTTCAGGTAATTTTTCTTTCTGTTTCCATTTCATAATATAATGATTCAACGCATGATTTTAGAATCCCCTCCCGTTGTTCTATCTGACGTCACTACTACGAGTAATTTAACCAGTTTATTTTCTTGTGCTTCAATCACGTTGTTAGCAACAAATAGAATCCTGCTGATTAAATGTTCAATAATAGAATATAAGTAACTAAATTGTAAAATCGATATAATCAATCCATTGAAACTGTGGGTCTACGTACGTACTTACCCTTGATCTCTAAATATTTCTTTTCACTACAACATTCACACCATACAAGTCGTATTACCAACCAACTTATCAGTAGCGACTTTGGCAGTGCACATAGAATTTCATCCAAGCATAACTAAAGTGAATGCGGGGGTCTGCTTCTCCAGTGTTTATTATTAAGATCTGAATGGACCCAAAATAGAATCCCTTGTGGTTACTTGCAATTGAAATTTAATTATGTTTTATTTTAAGTAATGTTAGGCCTGTGAATATTCCAGATGTTACTTGTCTGATAATTTTCTATTCATAGAGAATTGAAAATTGAAAATATACAGTGCAGAGCTTGTGACCTTATGCCTATACGGCTTCAAATCTTCAAGCTCTTGAGGTTGCACTCGAAGTAAAAAAAAAATGGCGCTAATGCTACACTTGAAATCAAAATCCTAGGATTTAATTGTAGTCGCCCCGTTGCCAACCTTGTCATTAAGTTTAAATTGCCTTATCTCTTTGAATATCATCACTTTATTTCCTCGCCCTCTCGCATGGGACTGAATGACCATATAACTTGCAGGCTCCATATAACCCAACCGATTTTCCCTCAACCTACAGTTTACACCCTGAAGATGGAGGTAGGATCTTCTTTCGTAACGTCTGCAAAGAATTACGAAACAATCCATAATATCCCAGTCTGAACGCCTAATTCCTTTGTATAAGAGATTTCCAAATTTAATACGTAAGGACTAATCCAAGACGACTTTTACCTGGAAGTGTCAAGCCACGTCCAGTGAAAAAAGAAAAGATATTTTTGTTATTTGAATTCCTTAACACATTTATGTCTATAGATATGCCATACGCTGTAATTTTACTACAGGTTTCGGCCTTGCAGCCATCATCGGCTATTAACACAATTTACATTCACCTTCAGCTCATCTGTTGTTCTTTCCTTTATCTTAACGATAACATTTTAATATGTTTAACAAACAGAATACACAGGGCATTACAATAATATGTAACAACTGGAAAACTATTCCTAAATAAAAACATTGGTCAGTGTAGGGAAGAACAGCAGATGAGCTGAAGATGATTGTAAATTGTGTTAGCACTTGATGGCCGAAAGGCCAAAACGTGTAATAAAATTATAATGCACTGTATTACTTACTTACTTACTTACTTACTCATAGAGCTGAGGTCTTCTTAAGGAGCCGCCAAATCTGCAGATACTCAAGAATTTCCCAGCGTTTTATGGAACCCGAAGGTTCATCACCGTGTTCACAAGAGCCATCCACTGGTCCCTATCCTGAGGCAGATCTATCCAATCCATACCATCCCAACCTATCTCTCTAAGATCCATTCTAATATTGTCCACCCACCTACGCCTTGGTCTTCCCTGTGGTCTCTTTCCTTCTGGCTTTCCCACCAATATCCTATACGCATTCCTCGTCTCCCCCATTCGTGCTACATGACCTGCCCACCTCATCCTCCTTGACTTGATCATTCTAATTATACTTGGAGAAGAGTACAAGTTATGAAGCTCCTCATTATACAGTTTTCTCCAACCTCCTGTCACTTCATCTCTCTTAGGTCCAAATATTCTCCTCAAAACCCTGTTCTCAAACACCCTAGGTCTATGTTCCTCCCTTAACGTACTGTATATCTTCTCAAATAACTGTTGACGGAGCCAAACAACAATAAAACATGTCTCTCACACAATAGGACGCCACGATACAATATTTTTAATAAACACAAGAAGGAAGAGTTCTATCTTCTGCGTCATAACGCCGTGCAGTCCATTGCACCTTAACCAGTGTCACAGCGTTATGACCCAGAAGTCCGTACTCTTCATAGCCACCGCTGAGGGAACCTCAAATCCTACAAACACAAGAATGTTTATGAATAGTGAAGGGGAGACGAGTATAGAACGAAGTTTTCGGTTTCTGTCCCATGATGCTTCTGTTGAATATTCTTGGAGAACCTGAAATATGCAAGCAGATGCCGGGTTTCTTACCATGCATATACAAAATACAAAGAAACGAGAGTTGATGCAAAACATGTGTTTCCTGTCTTAAATGTTGCTTGTATATACTTAGGACAATCAGACGACTTTTTACATGTCAATAGTAAAATGTTAAGCTGACGTTGCCAAGATGACATGGTGGCAATTGGGGAATATTTCTCCGGGATAATAGGAAATTGCACTGAAAGAGAGACAGGCACAGCATGAAACAGAAACAGTGAACAAAGCCACTGTGGTTTAATGTACACGTACAGAATTAAAGTTTCAGTGTGGCCAACTTGACTAAATGTTGCAAGTCTACAAACAAATGCGTATGGAACATCGTAGATATTATTGAATTCAGCACGATAAGTGTTCAGATTGATGTCCACCTTACTGCTCATTCATGTGACTACGGCGCCGTAAGGTAGAGTGTACACAGTGCGTTGTCATTAGGGTAATGGCAGGCAGCCCACGCGGCACGGATATTGCCCTTGTGCGCAGCAATGTTGCAACGCTGTTTCTATACGAGCACACAAAAGTATGATTATTAAGTTCACTCTTGCTCTTTAATGCTGTACCTGTTTCTCCTTTACTACTGCTCCCATCTTTCCTAGGAACGTAACGCCTCCCTTCCCCCCTCATCTCACATTGGCAACATAGTCATAAATGTTACTATTATTGTGTAAAGGTGTATCCCCGTAACAGCAGGTTCTGAGTAAAGGATTCCTTCACTTCAGTTTGGAGACACTTGCTTTCCAACAATTTTTCCTTCTTTACATCTTTCCATGTTTTGCCAAATAAGTGGAATATCCTCTGTTCCTGAATATATGGGACACTATACAGTTCAGATACGAGTATATAGCTTTCTAGCCATTCAAATTTAATTCGGTAATATTGTTTGAGTACATATAAACTGTAGCAATTAACAAAAAAGGAAATAACAAGAACAAAGGATATCATTCATTAAATTTCCTTGGTGACTGGTTTTGTAAACAAAATGTGAAAAAGAAGTTACTTTTGCTAAACACACAATTTACACTACCATATCCAGATTACAGCAACGTCCGGTAACTTGTTTAAACAAGTGCCAGTCCATTGGAGGAAGCAGTCCACCCACACAAATCTTCAGGTAGAAAAGTAAGCATTTTTATGAAACGAGGCTAAAATGATTGAACTGTTACATGTATCATAAGATGGCATGCTGTAATATATTTTCCAAAGGCATTTTTCGCAATTCTACATAATCGCTTATCGTGATATTTATTCATTATGGGTACAAACCTTATATTGCAAAGCTATTCATTTATCAAACTAAGTACAGAATCTTAACTGAGTTACCATTTATTTTATAAAATATCCATTTTATCTAAACAGGTTACTAATGAAACTTGTATACTTCAGTTAGATCTCTATCAATATCGTATATTAGACCTACCTCTTTTTTTCCCCCTTGGCATTACAGCCCCAGTGGGCCTAGGCCTACGTCCATGAACTTCTCCGTTCACTTCGGTTTTTCTAGATCTTGCGCATTCGGTAGGACTCCTTGGGCGGGTGATCAGCTCGTCGCAAGGCCTCTACCTGTATACAAACACAGAAAAACGCACACACACAAACTAAACATCCATTCCCTGAGTGGGATTCGAACCCACGATCTCGGGTTCCGAGCGAGCGAAAACAGTATATGCCTTAGACCGCTCGGCTACCGTGACCGGCATTGGACCTATCTACTCGTATATTTTTGTAGGATCAGTCGCTTCTGATAAAATCGGATAAAGCTGATTTGAGTTTCCTGTGAAGTATGAGTTCCATCGAAGCAACATGAATCAAAATCAAATTTTTTACGGCTCTAACTGCATACCTCTAGTACCAAATTTCATGTAAAGCATTAGAGAGTATTTTCAATTATTAAAATTGCGTACAGACATCACTCTCATATGCATTTGCTTTAATCACTTATGCTTTATGTGGGATTCCAACCCATGATTCCAGTTTCCGAGTGAGTGAAGACAGACCGCTCGGCTATCGTGACCGGTGGACTTATATTGTGAGATAATCTTAAATAAGCCATGGCTTCCCTCTTCCCTATAATTCAAATTCATCCTTCAGCGATTAACTTGTATTCTGAATGTGTCCTAAATATGAGGTAAAGACGGTCGACCTGACTCAAATTTCTCTTAATTTTCCTCCCAGTCTCTCTACAGATGCAGAGAAATTGCTTTAAATTAAGTCATGATCACTTCCGTCAACATCCTCCAGTATCCTTCATTCTCTATCATTTCTAAGTGTCTCGTCAGTTATATATAATTACTGTGGTTAAAGCAACGTCATTAATTACCCCAACAGTAAAACTATTATCTGTTCGTTGTGAGCCTATAAACCTTGCAGTGTACACAGCACTGTTAAACTTATTTAGTGAACACCCCAAAATGACTAGAATTAGAAAGAATTGCCATTTCTTGAAATACTAGGATATAAGGTTTTCTGTAAAAGGAAACATGAATATCTCTTCCATTTAGCCGACTTCGGGAAGCATTACCGCAGAATTCTCAATTGTGAGACGGTACCCAAGATCTGAACAGCCTTATTCAGTCCCTTCAGATTCTGAACGTACTCTTTTACGAAAAATACGTGATGGAGTGACTCTCGACCAGGTTCTGGTTCGGAGATTGGATTTATTGACCAACGTAACACACGACTGGTGACTGAAATTAATTATAACGAAATTGCTAATCTCCACACTTTACAAATCATTACAGTACGCACTAAGACTTTTCAGTTTACTGTTTCTTCACTAGTAGTCAGCTGGTAACGGCTCCAGCAATGGCTATTCATTTGTTTCCGTACTCAGGTCCTCTCTGAATGTCAGCTCCATTATAACTGTGTACGTGTAGCTCCCGGGCTGGCGGCACTTTCACAACAACCTCATAGTTTTCTATTCACAGTCCGATCTTCAACTGAGCACTGAACTCCCAGGCAGATGTCCTCGTTATATAACACATTTGCACGTACCGCGTAGAAAATACCATGTCTAACCGCTCCTCTGTTGTTGCATGCATATCTTTTGACGCGGGAATATTTATCGATCCTTTCCCTATCAGCGGCCGTTTATTCTTGCTTATTGAAAATCTGTTACGTAGCAGCGAATGTTGTTTCGCTGACCGCTTGGAGGTCACTAACCAATAACGGCTCTACATGCTACAGTATTATTTAATATTGGGACTGATAACCTTCACAACCATCTGTCTTATCAGCGACAAGGTTCCTGTTTCACAGTAAAACTGCCTTCCCATGATTCTTACCTTCCCTTGGTAGGGGAAAATTTAAATACCATTCAGATTGCTTAGAAACCGTAGTAGGCGGATTTCAAAGAAACCATAGTGGGCGGATTTCAAATTATGCTCTTTTGTTTCGCATTGTCGTCAGCAGGCAGTAGGGGCGGTCGAGAATATCCCACCGACCGGGTCTGGGTGTTAGCGGCATGAAGCTCTATCGATTGGGGTACTACTTTGTCTCGCAGCCTGCTTGCTTGGCTCCAGCATCCGATGAACTCTGACATTTCTCCCGGCTGAAAACCACACACACACACACACACACACACACCCGTTCTCGTTCTCTTTTCCTCTAGTTGCCACAGTAACCAGAGATTTCCAACTCCACTCCCAACACCCACGTATAAAGGGAATCAGCCAGCTATATGCATAGAAAAGTTTATTTCCCTTTTTTTTTTCTGAAATTGTCAAACGTGACCACTGTTACAGGTAAGCGAGGGTTGGCTGGTTCGCTCTGGGGAGGTGCTCATAATTATATAGCGTACGAGTTGGCCTCCAGTGTTTCTTTCTGTTGCTGAACGATACTGTGCCGTATGTGTGTAACACATAGTACCGAGTTATTGCTGGGAGTGGTAACTGGGAAGGATCTGGAAGGAAACTTCGGTCATCCATTTCAAGATAGTATCACACCATTTGCTTGAAGGGCTGAGGAAAACCACTAAAACGTTAGTCAGGATAGGCTTCGGGAATCGAAACCAGGATGTCCCGAAGACAAAGCAAGAATTCTGACTACTACTACTACTGCCATTTAAAAAAGGTAAAGTTATCCCTGTATCAGGCTGTGGAGGCCCATGAGGCTTCCACATTTTCTAGACAGTCGGCTCACAGATGGCGGTGAGGTTGTCAGCGTTTTGCACCTGCAGCCTTTACCCCCAGGAAGATTGCTGGTACTAATTTCTGTTAGAGTCTGAGTCGATCCCAGGGTCATAGTGGGGCTGGAAGGATTAGGCCAATTGAAAAATCCAATGGCCTCATCGGGAATCGAACCCGCGACCTTCCATATCTACTTTCACAAGTGTGAAATAGTGAGCGTATGCCTAATATCTTGACGTCGCAACGCCGCTCAGGAGTTGAATTCAGCAGGTAGAATAATCTGTTCTTAGACCGATTAATGAGGGTTTTCGTGGTTTTCATCAGCCTGTCCATGTGAATTGTGCGACCGTACATCGTACCTCGAAACACCCAAGACAGTAACTTTCTTACACATCTCCTCATGACATTTAACGCTATGACGTCAGGAAGTAACTGACGCAAGCAGGACTCGGTCATTTCGTTGGTCTACCACTCCAGCCACTGTTGCCATGGCTGGACTGACACAGGGACACGACAAAGCTTTGGAGCCTGAAAATTCGCGTGAAGGAGACATGTTCCTTGATTAGTTATAAACACTGCCAGAGTGGGGTAGAAAAAGAAATTTTTTGTTTACTTTTACTTCTGAAATATTGTAGTTGTGATTGATTTTTAGATTACATATTAGCTCCTCGTCAACGTCAAGTGCTATAAAATATAAGTCTTGTTAAGATTTAATTAAAATTTCAACTTGAAGTTTTTTAAAAATATGTTTGAAGTATTTTTTATCCGAAATGACAAATTTTCAACAAAACTCAATAAACGCTAATTTCTTATCCTGCTCTGTGATCTCTGTTGTGTGAATATCTTTGCAACAAGAGAAGCGTATCCAAGGAAAATAAACGCCAAGACCAGTCAGATATGTAAAACAACAATGAACATATTTGATAAATATTTGTACAAAGCGTGTGTACTCTTGTTACATGCTTCGTTTTGCTTCCCAGCTGACATGAATAAAGCAGGAACATGGAGTAATGTGTAATTTACCGCACAATGTCAGCAAAATTGCATTTCAAATGCGCTGATGTACTGGATAAATAACGCAACACGCATCATATTTGGAATTATTTTCGTTCGAACTATTTCACTTTGTCATTATGTTAAGACTTCAGTAAAATGTCCCTTAGCTGGTCTCCTCCACGTTCCCGCGACCATCCACCTTTCTGCGTTGCCCTACAGATGTCAAGCCTTTCTACGAACACGAATGCTGTTTGTGCCGCTGATAAATTTCTGTAACGATAAGAACTTTGACTAGTTACAGAGGCCACATGAGCTGGACGGGTAGACAATGCGCAAAAGGGGAAATCTTTAGGGCTATGATCCCTACTATTAGTGACACTTCTTGCCGTGGTCTCACTTTTAACAACATAACCACCCGCATAAACAAATGTAAATGAACACATTTAGAAACAAACTAGTTAATAAGAACAAATTGTTGAGACGTGACGTGACTAAGGCAGTATTCGACCTTGTCAAATATTAATAATCTCTTTGCTGTAGTCCAGCCAAGTGCCCTGTCAGACGTGAAGTCTCCAATGGACACAGAACGATGACATCATCATAGGTCGGGCTTAACGTGTACTCCAAGGACAGTGACAGAAGAGTATTCAGCATTTGTAACTGACAGGAGAAAATCAAAATATTTGGAGAGAAGCCTACCTAATGCCATTTTGTCCACCATTGGCGCCGCATGGACAGCCCTGGGAATACAGATGGACAGTCAGGATAGAAAGCCGGCGTCTAAGAACATGGTTACAGTCTCCATTGACGTATCAGAAACTGATACAGAATGTTGATTAGAAATCCGGAATGCAAATGCCAATTTTGAGGCCTGTGCTTAGACTGGAGAATAATATTAAAATGAGTATCAGAATAATTGGGTGTAGAAATGTGAAATGGATTAAATTGGCTCCGGCTAGGTCCGTACGTGATATTTTGTGAGCACGATGATGAATTTTCCGGTTCTATAAAAGCGTTGCTTTCTTTTGAACGGATGTAGAAGGCTCAATGCTGTGGAGTGAGTTCTCTGTTTAACTAGTTAGACAATTGAGTCATCTGTGTGTGTGTTTTTTTTGTTAGTGGGTGGGACTAAGCCCCTTGTACTGCGGCCACTTCTGGCCTATTGTACCAGCCCCAGATGATAGGTGAGGGTGACTGTGGAGCAATTGGTGGAATGAAGACTGGCAAGGGAAACCGAAGTACTCGGAGAAAACCTGCCCCAGCGCCACTTTGTCCACCACTAATCCCACTTGACCAGATTGAACCCTGGCCGCCGCGATGGGAAGCCACCGACTAACCGCTTGAGCTATGGCGCGGCCACAGGCATCTGTGTTACTCCGTGTTGTTAAGATAGGCCTAAACTCCGCAGTAAAGGCACTGTCCCTTGAGTGAAAGTGCGTTGCCACGCACCAGCCAAGAACCTTTGCTTGATATGACGAAGCTACCACGTAAAGAGTCTCAATGCGACAGCAGACCTAAATGAATAACCTAACATTCAACCCCTCTGCCAGAATCTCATTACCCCGTAATCGTTTGAATGTAGCCTCTTGTCAGCTTTCTCTCAGCCGGGTATAATAATTACGTTTTGTCAATCACATTTACCACAACACTCTGTCTTGAACAGCTGGGGCACTTAACTTCGAATTCGAGACCTGCTCCGTAAATGAATATATTGCACGCTTTCTTCTGTGTTATCTTGTGTTAATGTGTAGCTGAAGCCATGTCTCCTACGAAGAAAAGTTTATGGAACGTCCATTAGATTAAATTAGCTTTTAGTTCTTGTATCGTGTTGTTTGTGTTAATGCGCCATTGCTTTATTAGCCGTCTACGTGACATTCATAGATGACGTAACAGTAGCAACAAGTCAGACATACACAGCGCCCAGAGGAACTCTCAGCACATACAAATAAAGAACATACTCCCACTGAACGCAAAATTCCACACATCTACATAACATACGTTAATACATCATGACTATATACGTACTCCCACTGAACGTCGTCGTGCTATATGATTTCTTGTACCATGTACAGCACACCAGAAGAGAGATGAAGTTGCAGGAGGTTGGAGAAAACTACATAATGAGGAGCTTCATAACTTGTACTCTTCTCCAAGTATAATTAGAATGATCAAGTCAAGGAGGATGAGGTGGGAAGGTCATGTAGCACGAATGGGGGAGACGAGGAATGTGCATAGGATATTGGTGGGAAAGCCAGAAGGAAAGAGACCACAGGTAAGACCAAGGCGTATGTGGGTGGGCAATATTAGAGTGGATCTTAGAGAGATAGGATGGGATGATACGGATCTGCCTCAGGATAGGGACCGGTGGAGGGCTCATGTGAACATGGTAATGAACCTTCAGGTTCCATAAAATGCTGGGAAATTCTTGAGTAGCTGCAGAATTGGAGGCTCCTCCAGAAGGGCTCAGCTCCATGAGTAAGTAAGTAAGTAATGTACAGCACACCGTAACTATACAGTTACAACATAACATACAAATGACAAGCAATGAATACGTATAGGAAACACTCACAATGAAACTAGCTGCATTTGTGTTAAGAACAATACAAGGAAAACATACTGGCTACATCCAACCCTTGATCCACGCTGAACATTAAGTAATTTTTTACTGAATTTGTCCAAAGGCACTGGTCTTCTTACGACAAGATCTTCCTTACTACATCTTCAAGTTACAATATGTCACCGCCTGATAATTTTAAAATGTTAGATATTAATAAGTATTTTATCTCGTGTAATAAGTACGACGTATGCAATACCTGAATGGAAGTGGATTCAGCTTCCCATAAAAAGCAAATTCGCAAATCCATTTTCATTTGTCAGTGTTTCACTTAATTATGTCGATACTTGACGGAAAATTGTCGTGATTTTAAAAATAAAAAAATAGTTGAAGAAAGCAGTCTTCTGGGATTTGTCACCGTGTATATGTGGTGTTAACGGTGCCACATCCCAGAAGACTGCTTTCTTCATAGTCACCGCCGTGAAAGCCTCAAATCTTACAAAAAATAGTTGGTTACAACTGTTATGCCATCTTTGAATGCCGTGCAAACAGCCAATAAAAATAGTAGATAACACTAATTACAAAACTTTACATCCTTCATGCAGAAAATAGAACAAGACTAGCCAATAAAGAAAAGACTATAGAAAGAGCGAAGGAAGAAGAATGACGGGAGAGAAGAACGATGACATTACAAATTGTTTTCCAGTTCCTTAGACCTGACCCAATTCATAATCAAATCAGATGAGACAGCGCCTCTTTTCTGGACGCAATACGACTCTTAGGATAAGGAATATGGATGTACTCTTCACTCACTCACTCACTCACTCATGGAGCTGAGCCCTTCTTGAGGAAGTGCCAATTGTGCAGCTACTCAAGAACTTCCCAGGATTTTATGGAACCCGAACTTTCTTTACCGTGTTTACAAGAGCCCTTCACTGGTCTTTATCCTGAGCAAGATCAATCCACTCCACACCATCCCATCCTATCTAACTAAGATCCATTTTAATATTATCCACCCACCTACGTCTTCGTCTTCCCAGTGGTCCTTTTCCTTTCGGCTTTCCCATCAATATCCTATATGCATTCCTCCTCTCCCCATTCGTGCTACATGCTCTGCCCACCTCATCCTCCTTGACTTGATCATTCTAATTATACTTGGAGAAGAGTACAAGTTTTGAAGCTTCTCAATATGCAGTTTTCTCCAAATTGATGTATTCTTACCCGTAGCATGCCTAAGATTTCTTATAAGGGGGAAGGTAATGAGATTAATTTTAACGGAAATGAAGTAATTTTATTAAATAATTTTGGAATCACTTAGATCCTCCAGCTGTTTCCCTTTCGCAACAAAACGGAAGACTAAAGAATGCGATTCGAACCAGCGACTCCTAAGTACGTGTTACCCTTTTTCCCATTGACCGCATGCCTATTGATAGATCTGTCGGCAAATACAGGATAAAAGCTTTTAAATTCTATACATTTGTGTCTGATGGATGTTATTTTAACTTGTGCAGACATAGGATCCCGTATTTCACATAAGTACTCGAGCACAGCAGGTACCGTGGAACCGAAGCGGCATGAATATATCGCAGCTGAAAAATACACATATAAAGCTTCTTAGATTTTTCTATGTTGCACTTCGATTACAGAAGTTAAATCACATTTTCGATTGACTTTAAACGAATCTGAAAAATCTAGAAGATCCATTTCAACCTGAAAGGCGTCAGAACTTGTGAAATTCAAGTATTTTGAAAAATATTGAAGTCAATTCAATTATTTGTTTATTTACGAACTTACTGAAGACCCTAAAGGTCACATGGAAATGAGGCAGCATTCAATTCTGAAGTTTCGTAGTATTTTGGACCACTGGGACAATGATATGCGTCTGATTCGTATTTTGGATGTTCCTGTATCGAATCCTTTCAAGGAAACGGCTGCCATGTCTTCTCATAGGGAAACAGGGAATGCTGGGAATACTGGCTCTCTAGACTTCCTAACCTCTCCCTTCCACATACATACCGACCCATAATCATTTGATGGTACGTTTCTTTTTTTTTAATTCGCATAGTGGGGGGTGGAGTCCAATTGGGTCCACTCGCCACGGCGGCCACTGTTTGGCCTATTGTACCTGCACCGGGTGATTATGTTGATGTAGAATTTGGTGGAATGAAGATTGGCAGGGGAAACCGAAGTACTCGGAGAAAACCTACCCCAGTGCCACTTTGTCCACCACAAATCCAACTTGACCAGACCCGGGATCGAACCCGGGCCGCCGCGATGGGAAGCCAGCTACTAACTGCTTGAGCTATGGTGCTGTCACTTTGATGGTACTTACTACAGAATGCAATGTCACAGGATAACAGAATAATCAAGAACACTGAAATTCATGGGATCAAGTCAGAAACTACTAGTTTATGGGGTTCGGGTAGGGATAATATTTCTTCAAACTATATGTGGATGTTTTAGTAAGACTATTTCTATAGACACAGATCTTCAACATGTAATAAACTTAATTTCTGACAATGATTATTTTTAATTTTTAGGTAGCACTTTTGAAACAATTTCAAAATCTAATTAGTTTTCACTTCTCCTTTAAATATCCCATGTATTTTAAAGGTCTTGAAGGTCTACATGTTAAGTGATTAAGGCTTTAATCCTTAAATCTGTAGAAGCATGTCCTTGAAATATGTACTAGCATAAAACTTGTATATTTTTCTCCAAGCATATAGTTATAGGACCATATAGAATTCTTCAATGTGGCCTATGGGGGTAAACTTTTGAACAAATTATGTTCTTTTTTTTCAGTATTCTCTTCATCAAGTCAACATAAGTCTAATTCTAATTTAATCTTCTTACCTCAAAGGTTTTTGCTACAGGCTATTAGGCATCTAGAAACTCCGTAACACTCACTACGTAGACTGTTCTGTTCAATACGAGAAGAAAGAAGCTTCTGAAATAAAATGTTTTTGTGTTGTCTTACCTTTTTTTTATTGCTAGTGGGGCGGGACTAAGCCCCTTGTACTGCGGCCACTTCTGGCCTATTGTACCAGCCCCAGATGATAGGTGAGGGTGACTGTGGAACAACTGGTGGAATGAAGATTGGCAGGGGAAACTGAAGTACTCGGAGAAAACCTGCCCCAGGGCCACTTGACCAGACCCGGGATCGAACCCGGGCCGCTGCGGTGGGCAGCTAGCTACTAACCGCTTGAGTTATGGCACGGCCTTTGCATTACCTTAAAACATAGGTATATAAAAAATACAGTGTGTGTGTGTGTGTGTACACTTTAAGTAATTCGTCTAATAACTAGAAGAATACGGTAAACAATTTGACAATTTTAATCCATAGTAATTAATTCATATGAATTTCCATGTATACAGTATCACCCCCCCCCTCCCAGCCATATTTAACAGTTTAACCCTTTCCCTGTCGAGAAGGCAAGTCTGCCATCTAATTTGGTCAGTGCCTAGGGGTTGCTTTTCTAGTGCACGAATAATATGGGAAAAGTTTAAGAATTATTGGGGGGGGGGTAATGCGGTATGCACCGAAAATTATACGACACAATTAGAATGAATTTAAGATGAGCACATAGACCAACAGATTCTTCTAGTTATTACATGAATTACTGGACACATCTGCCGTAGAAGGTGTTCACATTGCTGGACAGACGGACGGAGCGATTGATTGACTGACTGCCTGCCTGACCGACCAACGGCATTCCCCAGAAGTCAGTAGATTTGTCTCGTCTATGTATATTCATTGTTTTAGGAACATGTAGCGTCAAATGTTAGAGCGCTTTTGTACGATGAACTGGGGAGGTGCGGGAAGCAGCGGTGCTGTAAAACAGTTATCCAGAGGGTCTTACAAACACCACAGAAACCTCCAGTCAGGATAACCGGCCTGATTAGTCGATTCTCGGATTTCAGATAAAATGGCATTTCTTTCTCAGATGCATAGGACTTTTCATATGGTGTCAGTGTTGGGATGGTTGTGTGAAGAACTGATTACAATGGATGAGGGAAGACACAGCTGCAGCGAAGATCTGGTTCAACCATTTGGCTCTAAGCACGAAAGACCTCAATAAAATTGTATATCAGTCGTCGGGTCCAGAATCGAAACCTACAATTCCCTAATTTGAATTATTTAATCACGTCTGCTGGGCAATAAAGAGGCCTATACACCTACCAAAGAAATGTGTTACGTACTTATTTATTCATAATTTATTTATCTCTGACTGTTTAACGTCAAGTTGTTGTTTAATTGATAATGAATTGGAAAGACTGTGGTCTGAGTAGATGTGGCCTGTTATCTAGGCATTTTCTTGGAGGATGGAGGAAAATTGCGAAAAACCTCCGTCAGGATACTCGGTGTACCGGCCGGAATTCGAAAAGGAAAACCTCCTGATTGTAGGTAAGAAAATATGCCGCTTGAACCTACAAACTTATTGAAATTTATTATTTTTAGATCTCGAAATTCCGTTAAGGAGCCGGGAAACCGTAGTTATTATAGCAACTGGCTACGGGCTCGAGGACCGAGAGGTCGGCGTTCGCGTTGCGGTAGGGTCAAGAATTTTCTTTCCTCCACGTCGTTCAGACAGTTTCTGGGGTCTACGCAACATCTTATCCAGTGGATACCGGGCGGCTTTTTTGCCCCGGGGTTAAGTAGCAGGGACGTGAAACTGACATCACGTCTCCAACTAGTGCCGAGGTCAAGAAAATGTGGACCTAGTATATATCCCCTCCCGATATGCCTTCATGGCTTAGTGCTTAATCAATTTAGCATAAGGACAACTTTACCTTTACTCGAAGTTCCATTACTGCAGCCAGGCATTTCTATCATTGGCCCTGTTCTGATCAAATTCAGTCCACTTTACATCCTCACATCTGACCTTTCTTTGCTCAGCCCTTTAGAGTTTACCCGATAAACATTCTCGCTAGTAATTCATTCTCATTTACGAATAGCTAATCGATAATCTGACTACCCAGACTTGAAGCGTTCGTAGAGAGAGTATGACGCGTGTTCAAATGAAAGTAGAGAAGAGGGAAATGAGAAGTAGCTGCGACCTCGAGGTAACCTGCAATGCGGTTATGTTGGGGGGAGAAATGGAGTGCAATACATTCCATTTTAACAGAATTTTCCATGGAGAAGCAGTGCCACTAGAGTTCTTTAAAGGAACCTCTACTTTTTTTTTCATCTAAAGGCACGAGTACTCTCGGCACAGAAATTGATTAATTTTTTTGCAAAAGGAACTTCCACGCTTTCAGTAATGATATACGATATATATATATATATATTTCTAGGTTTTTCCTAGTTCCTACCTGCAGTAAAGAGTTTCAGAAGTCTGTCTTTTATGAAAATCTCATGAGAGTTTTATTTTAGTTCGGCTTAATGATGATCCTATAGGATTCCGTTTCCTTGGCAGCTGTAACATTCAGTTGTCTCTGTCGTCACTCCTATGCTTATTACCCAGCAGCCACTAGGGATGTTCGTGTGGGGACTGCCAGCACCTACATCATGATGCAAGTGAACAGAGAGAGACATAAAGTTCAGCGTTATTCTGCGTGAACAAATGACTGAATAGGTTGCAACCATTTTAATTGTTTACGAGAATTCAAAAAGAATATTAATTTTGTTTAACCATAAGATGTATATACAAATATTATGTTTATGGACATTATACGTCGTCTTGTCCTTTTTAAAACCGTCCTGTTTTTTTTTTTTTCAAAACACGTTTCGGAGATTGTGTTCTGTCTCCTTCTCCCAACAGAGTAGGTTTTACCTGAAGACGGAGACAGAATTCAGTCTCCGAAATGTTGTGTTTTATATAAAGACAAGACGATGGATAATGTCCAAAAACATAATATCGTATTTTTACTGAAATACCATCGTCACAATCTTTAGATCTTATAAGGCTTATGGATGGAAATTGCTAGGCAAGAAAGTTGTGTTTTGGTTGTAGCCGGGACAGCGCAGTCAGTATAGCGTCTGGCTACCGGCTGGAAGGCCGAGGGGTTGAAATTCGAATCTCGGTAGGGACAAATTTTTCTCTTCTTTAAGTCATCTAAACCGGTTCAAGAGCCCATTCAATTCCCTATCAAATGGGTACCGGGCTCTTTTTGCGGGGGTAAAGCAGGGGGGGGGGTGAAGTTGACTGCCCTCTTTCACCTAGTCCTGGGGTCAAGAATACGTGGATCTATGCAACCACTCTTCAATACGTCTCCATGCCGTAGTGTTTAATAGTTAAGTTACCTTTCTTGTTTTCATTTTAATTTATCTTTTCGTTCGTTTTTATCTCTTTAGTTACTGTTTAGTTTCTGTTTACCTTTGTTAATGGGTTGTTAATTTATTCTCTGTTTTTGGTACGTCATGTCCTGTTGATTTTATTTAGTTGTTTGTTAAATATATAAATAGAAAATGTATTTCGTTTTTACTTTCAGAATCTTTTCTCGTACTGCTGTAACTTCTAACGTAATGGAGTGTCATTAGTATCATGTATCTCATTTACTTTTAAAGACCTAATACAGAATTCATGATCACTACGAATTTCACGGACTAACAATTCGACTAGAGCAGTGATTTCGTGGACCGTACATCTTCCGATGTCCTGCGGATGTTTTCAACGTCTGTCTTTGTGTGCAACCTAAATGAACTGATTGACGGGAGAGTGGAAAGCTGACTAAACAGTAGCGGTAACTCGTCACTGTCAATATATTAAACAAAACAAACCAAAACTAAACCTTATAAGGCCATAACTGAGGTCGCGCTCTCGTTGGAGAGAATTCTATTTTAGCAAATCGCTTAGAGCTTTGTTTTACGTCTGTGGGTGCCAAAGCCCTGATATTCCCTCTTTTCGGGATTACGTGTGGCGTATTTTACTTTGACTGACATTATACTGTAGAGTGTAGAAAATTTTAGTTCTGTATGGGTGTGAAACTTGGTCTCTGACATTAAGGGAGGAACATAGACTGAGGGTGTTTGAGAACAGGATGTTGAGGAGAATATTTGGACCAAAGAGAGATGAAATCACAGGAGGTTGGAGAAAACTGCATATTGAGGAGCTTCATAACTTGTACTCTTCTCCAAGTATAATTAGAATGATCAAGTCAAGGAGGATGAGGTGGGCAGGTCATGTAGCACGAATGGGGGAGACGAGGAATGCGTATAGGATATTGGTGGGAAAGTCAGAAGGAAAGAGACCACAGGGAAGACCAAGGCGTAGGTGGGTGGACAATATTAGAATGGATCTTAGAGAGATAGGATGGGATGGTATGGATTGGATAAATCTAGCTCAGGATAGGGACCAGTGCAGGGCTCTTGTGAATACGGTGATGAACCTTCGGGTTCCATAAAATGCTGGGAAATTGTTAGTAGCTGCAGAATTGGCTGCTCCTGAAGTAGGGCTCAGCTCCATGAGTAAGTAAGTAAGTGTAGAAAATTATTTTATGACTTCAGGTTTAATAATGAGACGTGATCCGGGGTAGTCCAGTCTCTATAGCGACTGCCTACCGGCTGGACGAACGAGGGGTCGGAGTTCGAGTCCCGATATGGTCAGAATTTTCTCTAGTTCTTCCAAATATGCTCTAGGGTCCACTCAGCATCCTATCCAATGGATACTGGGGATTCTTCCCCCGGGAGTAAAGTGACAGGAGCGCGAAGTTTACCACTCACCTCCAGCTAATGTCAAGGTCAAGAAAATGTGGATCTATATAGCCACTCCCCCATACGCCTTCATAGCGTAGTGCTTAATTAGCTAAGCACAGGGACAGCATTTTTACTATTAAGCCTGAATATATCTAATTACAAATTTTACATTAAATGATTTTTGTGCATTGAACGTTAAAATAGTGTGACGACATGGTTACTTTATAGTCGTTCCTTCACTAAACCTGGAGGAAACACGTGTTTGGCTTCCAGAATAAAATGGCCGGTATAGCGTATGGCCCGCAGAACACTCTGGAACGTACAGATATAATTCCACCTATTACAAAATCAAACAGAACAAACTCCGTGGCTTGTAGTCCGCAAGCGAACTATACCGACCGAGCGACCGCCGCTTGTCTTCGATGTTAGTGCCAAATTTGAGGATAGAAGGGGTCACGTAGTCAGCGCAACCAATCTCCACGGCCGTTAATCTCGGTTTTCTTGACCGGAGCCACTATTTCCTTGAAATAGCTTCTCAATTATCCTCACTAGGTTAAATGGACCCCGTTCCAGACCCACTACTTCTCAGAAAATCTAGTAGTGCCGGAAATCGAACCCGGAACCTTTGGATCTGTAGGCAGGAACTCTGACAACAAGACCACAGGGGCGGTCATTCTACATATTACACAATTAGGAATTCATGATTGTAAATAAAGTTCCGATAAATATAAGTGGATTCTATTAGCAGAAATAATTTACTCAAATAAATAAAAGGGAATTGTGTCTCAAATAATACTGTTCATACTCAAATATAATATATATATATATATATATATATATATATAAATTCTCTCTTCTCTTAGAAAAGTATCTTAATTTTCCACAGGTACAAAACCACGGGGAATTTTTTTTGTATTCCTCTGGATATGAGTCAAGTCTCGTGACATAAAAACGATATATAGTATTTAGACCTACGTGCATGTGCACCTGAAAAGGCTAAATTTGTTTATTTCATTCTGTGAAAAGTCTAATAGAAAACTTTATATGACTACAACCCTCGGCTCTAGGACTCTTGTATATAAATACTGGTGCATACATTTTACATACTTGTACAATATTCAGCGTCTTGCTAGTGATACATTCTTCCTGCACGCAAATCAGGCAGGATGTATAAACAATACATTAAAGGCTCTTGTTATTAGAAAGGAAGACGTTTTTGCAAGTACCTTTCATTTTCAATAGAGCATGCGCGTTGTGGTTTTCAAAAGGATCAATTGCACTGCGTTTAAATCATGTATTGAATTCTTCATTAAAAATTCGGACATATATTATTGTTGCAGAATATTATATTTCAGAATATAGCGACGTATAGTCTGGTAGAAGTTATCGACGTTTCGGAGAAAAATACCGCCTTCATCTTCAACGTCGAAATGTGAGCCGGGGAAGCAACTAGCAAGTAGGGAGACTTGGTTATCACTGGAGCTGGCAGAACTTGCCACATGATAATTATTGTAGAGCTTCCAATCAGTTGATTATTACTTCTGGAAACCTGAATATATCTCTCCTGTTTTATGTATTTGATACCACTCCATGGATACAGAGAAGGAGAGGTGATGGGTAGTATAGCAGAAGAGTAGGTGAGAGTGAAAAGTCATGGGAGAACTGAGAGGTATTTTATTGCGTTGTGAGAATAACCACGATCTGTTATAAGATTCCCAGCCTTCGCCTGGTTGTTCTTCAGGTAAAAATAGCGTGAAAGTGAAGAATGACCAGACATAATTGTTTGAAATAAGGGCAGTGAAATTTTTTATTTTCTGAATTAATGTCGCATTGTGTACTTTGGGGAAATAACTTGGTGGCTTTGACACCGAATTGTCTTAAGTTGATGAATTTATGTATCAAGAGGGCTGCACGAGAAAGCATGCAGCAACAAGTTTGAAATTTGGAACCATCTCAGCATATGCCTAAACACAGGAGAAAACAAAGAAAATGTGTTCCAAGATAGCCGGTTACAGAAGCTTCCGGAAGCGTATTAACTTCTAGCGAGCAGTACGGCAAACAGATCAGTTAATCCAAAAGCGTGCATCTACAAATCACCATACACCACACAAGAGCACAGAAGTACGTTTATACCTTGAGAGGGGTTTAGACTGTAACACGAGAGGCCAATTAGTAAATATCTATAATGATTCTGATGCTTCTGTTGCATTTCAGGTCTGACAGAACACGTTCTTCATCCAAATAGACAAATTCAGCCAAGAAGTTCAGCACCTCGTTTGTGGAATGGCATTATTTTTCGTTCGAAGCTCATTATAAATGGTAAGTCCGACTGAGTTTTCTTGCTGTTCACAGATTTTTCAAAACAATTTTGAAAATTTCACCCTAGAATTACGAAATAGCTCAAGTCAAATATTTTGCTACTTGTAAGATTTGAGGTTTTCACTGCGGTGACTGTGAAAGATGCCGTCTTCTGGGATGTGGCATTCTTCATTTTGCTAATTATCATGGCATCTGGTAAATCCATGCGCATTACTTTGATATGGACTTGGCCCCCCCTGCCCTCAAAGCTTAATCGAGTTTCGGGTCATACCAATTAAACCAAAAAGACTCTCTCTTATTAAAGTTGTCTGAATTTTAAATATAATATAACTGTTAGTATTTTTATTAAATATTTATGTTTCATTCCATATCAGCTATTTGTTTGTTTACTTATACTTTTACTTTTATTCATTATTATTTCTTCTCAGTACTTACTTGTAATTTGTATGTGACTTTAATAAGTTTGTCTAGAATGTAATTTTTCTTCTGCACTGTGCTGTGTCTGTAATTGGCCTTGCGGCTGTTGACTCGGCACATTAATAATTAAGAATTGAATTATTTTTATTAATTTCGTTATTATTATTATTATTGTTATTATTATCATCATTTACTTGCTTGTTTGTTTACTTTTATTCATTATTGTGTTTACCCAAGAAATTGCCTGTAATTTATTTTTGACTTATAATGTGTTTGACTAATGTTTGTATAATGTTACACGTAATTACTTTCATCTACAGTGTGCTAAGTCTGTAATTGGCCTTGCGGCTGTTGACTTAGCACATAAATAATAAATAATTGAATTGAATTGAATTGAATACGGACAGATATCTATGACTCGAGTGGGATCCGAACCCACAAACCCAGTGTTCGAGCGGCTGAAGACTTCGTGCCTCACACCGCACGGCTACCTCACATAAACTAGCATTAAAAGAAAAAAATCTCATGCATTTTATTTCTGAACACGCACTATGTGTTTCGACCGTAAGCGATCATCATCAGGTATACAAAAAGTACTAAAATCCTTTACTGTATCTGTTGTGAAGAAATACGAAGGCTTTTTATGCAAACCAGTTTGGGCGTCAACTTCGTCAGCTCCAGATCCTGATTTTCCGGCAGCAGTAAGCTTCTGACGCACAAGCACGAGTAATGTGGACGCGCCGTAAGAGACAAGCTCTCTTTAGTGTATCTATATATCAGCCAAGCTACAGCCTTACACATACACAGACCACTGCCACAAGGATACACAGCACACTTGGTTGAAGTACTGGCTTTGCTGTCAGCAACACATTGCTCCTGCTACATACAGCACACTTCTCCAACACATCCACCCTTACCATCACAAGACATAGACTGTACTATACTTGACACACAACGTTGCCCACCAAACCAAAAGACTACTCCGAATATAAAACTTAATTAGCAGTCTAGAATTGTAATTTGAGTCGGATTGACCCGGGGTGAAATGTAAGCGGATGGGGAAATAAGTATAGCTTAAGGGCGTTAAGGGCCAGAAACATGTAAGAACACCTCAAGTAGATACGCCTTATAAATGTCCAACGAATTAGAAATGACAGTGGAATTGTATAGTGTGACAATGTAAAGCTTATGTCTATGTGAAAATTAAGTCGGGTCATACCTAATTTACTGCTATTCGCAATCTATTTTTTATACCTAAAAAACTTTGTATGTACTGCAGAGGATTTTACTATTATGTGTATTCAACCTGACGATGACGACTGTTTATGGTCGAAAAAAGTAGCGTATATTTAGAAAAAAGAAAAAGGGGGATTTTAATGTGATTACATATGACGGGTTATGACCCTGATTAATAAACACAGACAGGATAAAATACTCTAATATTAAAGAAAATATTTGATAGTTTAAAATGGCTCTTGTGGTGACTGATACAGGATAGGTTCGAGTCATCATATGCATGTGTTGCGTAAGTAATTTATAGTACAACAAGGAGAAAAAATATTACGAATATCTCTTTTAATTCTGTAAAATGGCATGTACACATGATTCAGTAAAAAGTAAATCCCTAATTTTGCATAGTACGTTACACGCAGGCAAGCTTAATTAATACACCAATTACCTATCTAATAATAAATGCCTAGCGCTAAAGTACAAAACCCCTGCTTGGTTTAGGAACGGAGTTAATTGGAAAGCAGAATAGGGCGTGGCGAATGAACACGGCTCTAGCTGTAGCTACGTAAAGTTGCTTGTAATTTCTCTCCTACTGGACTCTCATGCTGAGGACAAAGACTTCAGGATGAAAAAAAAATCATCAGATTCCTATCCAAGTATGAGTGTTATGTGAGGTTTCATGTTCTCACGGCGGTGACTCTGAAGATTACTGTATTCCGGAATATGACGTCATGTAGTCGGGCAGACATTTACCCAAGCTCGGAGGAACATGTTGCCTCCACGTTCAAGTAGAAGATGCTCTTCTGTTCTGAAGACAAAGGCACCATGTTTCTCCAAAATACTGATAAGTATTTATCCAGCTACTCGGCGAGATATCCTAGAAAACTTCAATGTGTACGGTACTGATATTCGAGTAAGTCCAGTCAGACTTTTTTGGTATCTTGGATATTATTGCGTGAGTATAATTCTGTTTGGAGACATGTAATATCAATTTACATGCATTGTAGAATGCTCCAGAAGAAACTCAACATATGGAATAATACCAAAATTAAATTACAGTATTCCTGGAAATTATTATAATGATTTCCAGGAATACGATAATTGTATTTGATCGGCGAGCTCTTTATTGTATAGTAGAGAAATGAAGGGAAATTGGGCAATTAGTGATTCAGAGCACAGCTAGAAGGGTCAGAGAGAAATTTCTGACCTCTGACAGCGTATGGTTGCCTCTATAATCTCTATAACGCTAGAAATGCTGAACAGAAACCCTTTCACTAAATATGCCACCGGCTGGACATTCTCTGTATAAAGAATTGCTTTTGTGTGATACGTTAGCGCCCTGCCGCACGATACTTGTATATCCCTCTCAGTACCACATAATTCAACACTGTAGACAATTATAGGGGAACTGTAACTTGTTTCTTAATTTGTTTGTTCTTTGTAAGGATATACTGTGATTTAACTTCATCGTCCAGAATAGTTTCTAAGCAACTAGAAGGGATTTTCTCGTTAATGCCCTTCAGAAATGGATACTCCTTTTTTTTTAATACATAACAAATGTTCCATACAATGAAAACACGTCAAGACTTTTTTTATTGCTAGTGAGGTTGGGCTAAGTCCCTTGCACTGCGGCCACTTCTGGCCTATCGTACCAGCCCCAGATGATAGGTGAGGGTGATTGTGGAGCAATTGATGGAATGAAGATTGGCAGGGGAAACCGAAGTACTCGGAGAAAACCTGCCCCAGCACCAATTTGTCCACCACAAATCCCACTTGACCAGACCCGGGATCGAACCCGGGCCGCCGCGGTGGGAAGCCAGCGGCTAACCGCTTTAGCTATGGTTCGGCCTTCGTCAGGACGTTAGTACTCGTATGTTGAGAGATGGCCTTTATTCCTCGCAAAGCCAGACACATAGTGCTTTCTTTTCCTGCTTGTTGTGCTCAGTGCACTTGTGTTTTTGAGGGTTTATCTCAAACATATTATTTTCCAATGTGACATCAAAGCGCTCAGTAGAGAAACAGATAAATAGTGCATACATACTGTAACGGATTTGTTCAACGCATTGCCAGGCAACGACTCCGTAAACACGTTCAAACACGCAACAGTGGAAGAATGAACTAGCTGGGTAGAGATCACGTGACCTGTGTTTTCTGTGTGGTCTATGCCAAGCAATAGTAGAATTGTGTTTTCTGCAATGTCTATGCGAGTCCGCTTGCAGCTGAGATGAGCTTTAGTTGAGTTCCAAGGTTCCAGGTTGATTGAACAAGGAATGACAAGATTTCATAGTCGTTTCAAGTGCTAGTTTCTGTGTTGAGATCCGTTGCTAGGAGACCACTAGTGGAAACTGAGAATCCTAGTGCGTGTGCACCGGTAAACAGAAAGTGTGTAGAGTAGCGATAGCGTTATAACTGAATGCGATTCAGATAAGTTGTAATCGAAGTGCCAGTAAATCCAATCATCCGATATACAATACATTGTTAAGTCAAGCGCTCCCTCCTACACGTGACAATACATGCATCCATATGTACTAATAGACATATATACATGTATATAGTGACCCAAGGGTCGGTAATCTAAAATACTCTCTCGTATTAAGGAGAATGTTCGGACTTAAACCTACTAGTCAGTTTGTAGAACGGTATCACGGCGTTGTGAGTTCTGCATTGAACATAGGGGATACAATTTCGAAAAATTTTTGTAAATTCATTAAATTACAGAGAATTTTTTAAGGTGTTTTAGTGTATTTTGCTAACCAGTCAACTGAATTTTGGATCTTCTTGTACTTTCCCTCTGTTATTTTGATATGTAGGCATACGAACTAAGCCTACTTCAAGTCGCCCGATTTCTACATATTTTCGGTGAATTCACGACTTTTTTCCCCCCTTGGCACTACAGCCCCAGTGGGCCTAGGCCTACCTCCTTCTACTTCTCCTTTCACTTCGGTTTTTCTAGATCTTACACATTTGGTAGAACCCCTTGGACGGGTGATCAGCTCGTCGCAAGGTCTCTACCTGTACATAAACACAGAAAAACGCACACACACAAACTAAACATCCATACCCTGAGCGGGATTCGAACCCACGATTCCGGTTTCCAAGCGAGCGAAGACAGTACATGCCTTAGACCGCTCGGCTACTGTGACCGGCTTCACGACAATTATCTTACGTTTTTAACAAATTTTCGACTGCAGCAATATTTTAAGAGAAAGAATTTCTTTCGCAAAATAACATTTTATGATTAAGTGAATCAAGAAAATAATTTTTGAACACCCTGTACCTGTTCACGCGTATTAATTCATGAAATTCATGATCATATAAGAATCCCATATACCACTCTGTCGTAATGGGTCTTTCTCTTGTTTTGAAACTCGTATCCAAGTTATAATCCCTTGTCACTAGTAGCTGTAACTATACAATGAACAATCATGACGTTATGAATTTTATATAAAAATAGTGTCAGAATATGAATATATATTCAATAACTTGTGATGATTTATTACAGAAGAGTGCCTTCTCTAAGTGTTCCATTTTTGTCAACTCCAGTGGATTCATGAATTAATATAGTAACGAACACATCAGACGGCTTGTACTTGAGCAAGCCATCCATCAATCTTCCGAATAGTGTTGTAGTGTATCAAAATGTCGAAGGTTGAGCTTTTAGGCTTAGGAAAACGCTCAAAACAAATTAATGGTGTACTCAACGCATAATACAATGATGTTTACGTTAAATTTTCTTATAAACCAAACATTATATCAACGCGCTATTTACTTAGGAAACTGGACTCTTGCTTTATAGTTACTATAGGATTCTGACGATGGTGTATAACACACTGATATGTTGGGTTTTTGGACTTTATCCATCGTCCTGGTTCGTTCGTCCAGTGATTGAGGCTAGCTCTTTCTAACGGACCCAACTGAATAGGTGTTTTCCTTCACCTGACGACGGAAACAGATCCAGTTTCCGAAACGTCGTGTTTTTATTTGTTATCTTAAAAAACCAGGACGATGGATAAAGTCCAAAAACCCAACATATCACTCTTGCTTTATATTCAAGAGGTTCTGTATATGAATCTCGGTGCAGAGGCCAACTCTCTTAAGAGGTTAATAGGCTTATTGGTTTTTCTTAGTCCCTCCACTCAGTTGCTGATGTATGACACTAAATTACGTCACATTCATTTCCATACATTTCGTTTTCCATTTCTTAGTTTATATTCATTCTACAATTTGAAGTACATAACCTGTTCCACAAAGAAAGCATTGTTAAATAACATAAGGATTAATAAGAATAAATGTCTGTTGGTCTAATTAGAAAGGTACTTAGACAGAAGAAATCTCACTGAAGGTCTGATGTTGTGATAGCATGGATGCTAATTAAGTCTCACGCAATCGAGGGCTGTGATAAATGAATATGGGGCATTGGTAAAGTGATCACTGACAGCGAAAAATAGTCCTATTATTATTATTATGGCTCTACAGTGCTTTGTTGGGCCTTGGCCGATTTTTAAGTTCCTTGATCCTATACACAATCGCTACGACTCCTTGGACGGGGGATCTGCCCGTTGCAAGACCTCTACCAATGCACAGAACAACACAAACAGGGAATAAACGCACACAGACATACATGCCTTCAGTTGGATTCGAACCCACTATCCCAGCGTTCGAACGAGCGAAGACCGTTCATGTCTTAGACCGCGCCGCCACTGTGACCGGCTGTTTGTTCGCCTCGGCACTAGAATTAAAAGTAAACACGCTGATTGCATAGCTTCAGTTATCTTGATCATGAACACTAGTGAAGAATGAATACTATCTGTTTAACGTTCAAGACTTGTGGTGTAAAGCCAGAAATATTAAAAATGAGATATGTATTTCAGATCAAACTCTGACCGAATAAATTTCTTCCGGGAATATCTCATCTAGTCACGTCCGGGTTCTGTCTTTCCTGGGAACGGCCGTGCTGGCAGAGATTAGCCTTATAATCTTGAGGAAATTTCAAAACATCAGTCTACATCAAAAGCCTATCAGAGAGCAGTACATTACTGGATGCGCTAAGAATCAAATATGTGTGTGATTCTATATAGGTAGAATCTTGATAAAATGAATATGACGGGAATGGTAGATATATAAATGATAACTTACCTGCACTGTGAGGTTAGATGCAACCGATATAAACGGAATTTCATGAAGATGATGACTATACTGCGCTGGATGGGCTTATAATCTTGGAAGAAAACAATTTCTTTAAGATATTTTATGGATGTGCTAAGAAAATAAAGTACGTAAAAATTTTAAAAGGCAAAAGTTGAAGTCATTTCAATTTATTGAACACTATGCCGTGAAGCCATCGGGACTAAAGGTATAGCGTCTTAACCCCAGCACTGGAGGGGGGGAATGGTCAGTTTCACGTCCCGTCCGTCTTGCTTCCGGAGAAATAACCCCGGAAATCTTTGGGTAGGATCCTGTGTGGGCACCAGCAGCGGTCGGGATACTATGGAAAAGAGTAAAATTTCTTGCCTCTGCAGGGAATCAAACCCCAGTTCCCAAAGTATAAATGAAACTTGCGTGAATACGAGTACGTATTCCCTCTTTTTCGTGTAGCCTAATTCTCTTTCGTGCTGCTTCCCGAATTCTATCTGAGGAGGACCATAGGTATTATAAAGAGGAAAGAATGAACGAAATAAATATGGAACATTCCGATAGCCTACTGGAAGAAGTAGAAAGCAAAGCAAGGAGGAAAAAACGAGGAAAGATAGAAAATTTATGACGCAAAAGAGAGCAGTGTGGAAAAGTGAAGGAGTGGAAGAGCGAAAGACAAAACTGAAAAATTATATTAACTGAAAATGTTTCTTATGCTCGCCAAGATGAGCAGCTACAGCAATAATTTTGCTGCGCGTCTGCCAACGTAAATGGAAACGCAAGGTTTTACGATGAACTCATTTATGAAAGGAATAAACCAATTTATTGCTATTTTTATAAAACTGCTTTAGCCATATTTTCTCTTCTATTATAACCTTCATTTGACGAAGCGGTCAAGTCTTTGAAGGCTTTCTGATGATTTCGCTTCTTCATTTGGTTCCTCTGAAGGATAAAGAAGAGATAAAGGGTAAAAGTCAGACAGAAAGGCAAAGAGAACGGGAGAGAAAGCGAAAGCAGAAAAGGAAACTTTTGTGCTGCAGAGTAACGATAGAGTAGAATGAAGTTCAGACTTCCAATGTGATTACAAACGAACGTGGTTTGTTTCCATATTTGTTTAATCTAGAACACGGCATATGTGTAAATGGGAACGTCTATATAAACGAAACATGTTCGGTTTCATAATAATTCTATATAAACGTGAAGAAAGCAGTCTTTTGGGATGTGGCACCGTGTAGATGTGGTGTTAACCGACATTTCGGAGGAACGTATCGCCTCCATCTTTAGGGTGGAAGGAGAAATAAGAAATCCTCAAGCGAAGGGAGAGATTTCTTATTTTTCATTCTACCCTGAAGATGGAGGCGATATGTTCCTCCGAAACGTCGGTTAACACGATATCTACACGGTGCCACATCCCAGAAGACTGCTTTCTTCATAGTCACCGCCGTGAAAACCTCAAATCTTACTATATAAACATGTTTTACTCTGTATGGAATATGGAAGTAATTATTGAAAAGTGTGTGTATATAAACGGCGATGGGTGAAACTAACTATATTTCTTGTGTCACATACACAGAAGTATAAAGGACTACTTTGAGGGAGACATAAAAATGACCTATATAGTTGGAGTGGATACATAAGACAACAAATACAAAACTGAGAACTGAAGAAATAAAGTTCTTCGACATATGAAACTTTAGCTCGGAGCAAGAATTGTGAGATTACAAGTCGTAAAGAAATTGTAGTATCTTTTTATGAATCACTAAAATCTTATGATTTGAAGCGAGTTATTAAACAAAACGGACAAAAAATAACTGTAATAATAAATTGAAACGACCAAAAACTTAATAATAATGGAAACTCATGGTATTGACTGATGTAGCTTTGACACCTCCACAAAATGAGCAAATGAAAAATTCAACCCTGTTACAAAATTAAACATTTTTTGGCAATACTGGTATTTAAAATTATTTTTAATAAAAGCAGATATCACAAAAACTCACCTGAATTGCCAAATTTCAGTAATAACAGGAATAAATATGTTACAACATTAGAACAGAGATTGACCAAACAGTGAATAAAATTCGCGATACGGTTAGATAACATCCATTAAATCAAGAATTGTTCTCACATTTCGACATTTACCTCTCCCCATGTAACATTCTTTTCATAGTTAAAAGGCTGCACTTACATCACTTTTCGTTTTATTTAACACTAATAATTTTAGTCTTGTTACTACAGAAATCCGACTTATTGCACTGGAATACAATGTTCTCTCTAAATTGTGTTAAAACATGACATTCACAGGACATCTGCTTTCGCGTAGCTCCACAATTTATTTTAACATTTCCCATATTTTACAACAAGGGTGACAATTGTTTTATTGATTAGGCCTCAAAGAAATAGTGCAATAGCGCTCGCTGAAATGTTCAAGGTCATTTTGATAATTTCATCCATGCTTGAAAAGTTAAGAGCCACATATGTTCTTTTTGTCACTCCTGTTCTCAGAATAGTTGCTATAAAGAAGGTCTCCAAACATATTGTACACAGCTACAATCTGAATCGCAATTGTTTATTTTTGCTGGCTTTGAGCGAAGTTCATCTCTTGTGTAAGCAGGCTCCAGGCGACAGTCTCAGTGAAACAACCCGTGGCCTCCAGTGCGAACGGGCGAGTGAGAAGTGACCTGTGATATTCAGGCTCTTGTAGGTCGAGGTCACGGTCACAGCGGCGGGATCGATGTAGCTGCTTCGGGGGTTGCAGCCGGGTGGGATTGGGCATGACGGGGCCAAGCAACTCCTCCCACACACAACAAGCAAGCTCCAGGGTTGGCCGCTTTCCACCCCTTTGCACCCTAAAATGTCAGCACATGTTATGAAGACCGCCCACTCACTCGATTTCGGGGGATCAGGTGGTGGGAAGTCGGAAGGGCGGCAAAAAATGAACTCTTATATCCCCATTGCTATTTTTGTAAAGAAAAAATAGGAAATGGTATTTATTTTAGCTTTTCTTTCTCGATTCCAACCTACTTTTTCCTTCTACGTTGCTATGAACGAAAAAGAAATGAAAGCTTTGAGATATCAAATAAAGTACCAAGTTCGCGGATCCAGTTCCTTCGATTTCTGCTTCTGGACAGATATCGGTTTGAAAATATTTCTTACTTACTTACTTACTCAAAGAGCTGAGCACTTCTTGAGGAGCCGCCAATTCTGCAGCTACTAACAATTTCCCAGCATTTTATGGAACTCGAAGGTTCATCATCGTATTCACAAGAGCCCTGCACTGGTCCCTATCCTGAGCTAGATTTATCCAATCCATACCATCCCATCCTATCTCTCTAAGATCCACTCTAATATTGTCCACCCACGTACGCCTTGTTCTTCCTTGTGGTCTCTTTCCTTATGGCTTTCCCACCAATATCCTATGCGCATTCCTCGTCTCCCCCATTCGTGCTACATGACCTGCCCCCCTCATCCTCCTTGACTTAATCATTCTAATTATACTTGGAGAAGAGTACAAGTTATGAAGCTCCTCATTATGCAGTTTTCTTCAACCTCCTGTCGCTTCATCCCACTTCAGTCCAAATATTCTCCTCAACACCCTGTTCTCAAACACCCTCAGTCTATCTTCCTAATATGTATTACTGAAATTAAATTTTTATAGAGTATAAAGATGTTTATACAGACGGACTGAAACGCGCCTTGTGTTGGAAAAATGAACTCACCGAGAAGTTCTTTTCGCTTTATCAGAAGCACGTACTGACCTCAATATGTAACAGCCGAATTTACACGTACTGTATCCAGACTCATGTCATTCGGTGATCAAAGTTGTGCGAACCGTGTCACTGGCATTTCGTTTTAACTGTGCTGGATGTTGTGTGTACATTCCGGAAGACAAAGGAGACAAGTTTACAATATAATTCTAACAGCTCAAGTATTCATTATAATTTCCTTTGAACAGAAACTGAAATTCTTGTTATCATAAATAAGATGTTCTACATATTAACTGTGGCCCGTCATAAACTTTCGTTGAACAAAAAAGTCCTTCAGCAAGAACTTCAGAGAAGACTGTGTACGTTTTACTCTCCTCCAAATTCTTCAATGTAGAGCCGGGATAGCTCAGTCAGTATAGCGACTAGCTACGGACTGGAGGACGTAGTTCGAGTCCTGGTGGAGCAGGAATTTTCACTTCTCCATGTCGTCCAGACCTGTTGTGGGATCCACCCAACCTCCTATACAGCGCGTACCATGGGCTCTTTCCTGGGGGTTAAAGCGGCCGGGGCGTGAAGCTGACCACTTACCTCAAACTAGTGTCGAGGTCAAGAGAATACGGGTCTATACATCCGCTCTCCCGTACGCCTTTATGGCGTAGTGCTTAATTAACTTAACACAGGGACAACCTATTAAGTGTTATTTCAAAAGTGTGACTCACTGGCCAAAAGCATTAAAAACCCTCTCAGTGATGACGATTCAGAAAAGGAGTGTGTTATTAAGGCGTGCCTTATTTTTTTCCCGTATTGGAGTCATACTTGTCAAATCTGCCAAAAATCTTGAATCTGTCAGTCTTAGTATCATGGAATGCTACAATGTAGGTAATGCAATGTTTAGATAATAAAATTCAGTAGAGGATAGAGGACAGGTATTTTTGTAATTCCAATGAAAAATTTTAAACTGTTTGAATCCACCCGTGCAGAAATGTGCTAGAGATGATTTGTTAATTTCTACTGGTGCTTGCACAAGTACAACACATTTCTAAGAATTCTGAATTATAAAATGCAAATCCTGTCCATTGTCTAGTGCCATTAAATTTAAAAACTAAATTTTCTTTCAGACGTTTGTAAACCATTGCAAAAGAATTTAATCTTGATTTTATAAATGGGGACAGTCTGTATGAAGAGTTCTCTAGTGCAAAAGTGTTGTGAATGTGGTAAAAACAGGTAGTATAGAACAAAGGAGCCTGGGTGGGCAAATACGTATAGGTTAGGACTAAGAGACAAGCAAATTTGTAAATTTTTATTCTACATTGTGACCTGTATATTATATCCAATGTAAATTCATTGTTTTGTTTAATCTTTTACATTCCTCGAACATTTGCTGGAGTGATGCCGCGCCGCTAAAAATGCGCAAAATCTGTCGCGACCAAATCACCATTTTTTTAATGCTAGTGGGGTGGGACTAAGTCCCTTGTATTGCGGCCACTTCTGGCTTATTGTACCAGCCCCAGATGATAGGTGAGGGTGATTGTGGAGCAATTGGTAGAATGAAGATTGGCAGGGGAAACCGAAGTACTCGGAGAAAACTTGCCCCAGCGCCACTTTGTCCACCACAAATCCCACTTGACCATACCCGGGATCGAAGCCGGGCCCTCCGCGGTGGGAAGCCAGCGACTAACCGCTTGAGCTATGGCGCTGCCGTAAATCTCCCTTAAATTCATGGCCGAAAGTTGGTCACCCTAAAGCAAGTTTAATTATACATGAACCTAACGAACGCTTGCTTTATGGACACTATGAGCGTATACCTCTCCGTTCTTCTTACAAGAGTCAGTACCGTTGCGAGATTAGTGTAAGCACTGGCAGCCATACGCGCAAGTACAGATCCGCCCATTCGTCCACCTACGCAATCTCTCCCTCTGTTGGTATTGCAGATCGTCTCTCCCAGCGGGGCCTTGCAATCATCGTGGGCGTGCGTACCTACGTGGGTTGAGCCATGCCTGTGGGATCCTGCGTGCGTATGCGTACGTCAGTCTCAGCCGGTCATCTCACAGTCTGTGTTGTCAAGATACCAGACGTTAAATCTGTTGTCAAAATAAATAGTTGTATGTTGCCGTGATCGTTAAGGTGAATATTTAGACCGAAGAAGGATGAGGTGACAGGATGCTGGAGAAAACTGCACAATGAGGAACTTCATGACCTGTACTATTAGCCAAGTATAATTAGAATGTTCAAGTCAAAGATGGTGAGATGTGCGGGGCATGTAGCACGAATTGGGGAGAAGAGGAATACATATAGGGATTGGCGGGAAAACCAGAAAGAAAGAAAGAAACCACTAGGAAGACCAAGACGTGAGTGGGTGAATAATATTAAAATGGATCTTAGAGAGACAGAATGGAGTGGTATGGACTGGATTGATCTGGCTCAGGGTAGGGACAAGTGGAGTCCTCTTGTGAACAGGTTAATGAACCTTGGAGATCTATAAAATATTTGGAAATTCTGGAGTAGGTGCACAACTGGCGGCTTCTCAGAAACTGCTAATCTCTATGGAGTGAGTTATATTACCGTGGTCAGCATTGCCGTCTTGAATCCCTCCATCCTCAGGATCGAAGAGAAAGCAAGACAAGAAACCAGCATGAAGCAGTTGGAAGGCGGGGCTGCTTGCTATCTGCTTCATGCTGGTGCGAAGAATTTCATGCATTATGTCAAGTTTTTAAGTGTCCGAACTATCCATTGGCTCTCAACTGAATATACGACGTTATATCCAGAAGACAGAACTCTTCATAATCACCGCTGTCAAAACCTCAAATCCTGCTTTCCTTCTTATGTTTTAATGAAGCAGGCTTATAAAACGGGAGCAGGGGAGATGGCACGTGTTATGTCACACACGCGCGCTCGCACGAAAAGTCTGCCGAACTTCGTGGGTACAGTAATCAAGCATTTTTGAGCAGGAAAGCTTAGCGGCGCTGAGCTCCATACTGGTGCCACACAGGAGAGGGAATCATACTGCATGCATTGGAGTCACAGAGATTGTTTCCAGGGAGGAGAGGGAAGCCAGAAAATTTTGTTATAAACCTTCCTTAACACTATTTTCACTGATTGCATGGATAGAATATTAAGGAGAAAAGATTAAAAAAGTAAAATTTGTCCCTGTACTTAATTAATTAAGCACTGCACAATGAAGACGTCTGGAGGAGTGGATGTATAGATCCACATTTTCTTGACTTCGGCACTAAATGGAGATGAGTTGTCAGCTTCACGCACCGGCCGCTTTATTCCCAAGGAAATCACCGCCAGTACCCATTGGATAGGATGCTAGGTGGATTCCAGAGCCAGTCTGGATGACACGGAGAAGATAAAATTCTTGAGAGAGAAATAATTTTCATCACAATATCTAGCATAGAGATCAAAAGAAAATAAAGTTTGCTCACGTACTTAAAATATTGGTTAATGAGGATAAGAATTAGATCTAGAAATTCTAACATAATGTGAACTACGTCATCTCTTTATCAAAAGATGGAAGCTTATTTCCAATATTTGTTTATTTTGTACTTTTCATCTCGGACAATTTTCGATTTTTTTCTTTGCTTTGCTAAAAATTTTGCGTATACTGCGTCCCCTGAGTCATATCAACTTCCTTATTTTATTTCTCTTCTAGTTTGCAATAACTAACATTTTCGTTTATTATCTAGCATATAATATATTTGTTCTGTTATTTCCTTTTTAGAATTATTGCTGTAGAATTATTCTCATAATTTAAAGACATTTTTTTTCTGAATTCCCTCGCAAAATTGTGATATAGCGCACAAGTGTAAGCATTGCACAAGTTTGCTGCGCCCGTTCCTCCAGGGCAGGATTGCACCTAAGCCGTAGTGTTTGTAGTGTAAGGTCTTGGAGATAATATCGAATATTTTTGTCTGCTGAAGACGATTCATCGCACGGTCGAAATGTGTATATATCGGCTGAAACGTTTAGATGACAGCAGTGGAAAGAAACTATTCAACTATCGGGAAACCCGTCAATGTATTCAAATAATGACAATGGAATAAAAGTATTCGAATGACAGCAACCGAACTGTTATCAGAAATACACCAACTGTGGTATGGAACCCATGTTTGAATTTATTTCTTTGTTATTACACGTTATAAAATAAGTACACATAAACCCTACATTAATTTATGTCTCCGGCGGTCATGAATTTTTATACGTCATAAGTTCTGTAGGAGCCGGTGTAGCTCAGTGAGTATTCTTACAGGGTGTGACATGATATGTAGGTACTCACCATTTCACTACTGCCCACCGCCCATGAGATATTAACATAGATACTGGAAATTGGGAGAACTTTACGCTGTGTGAACCGCCGTCTTGACAGAAGTTCACATGTGGCGATGCATGGAAACTGTCCGATTGCTTTCGGATCTGTGCACATGAGACAAAGCCTATCTTTGTCAGATTATGACTATGAATGAGACGGGAACCGTTTCACACGCACCCGAATTTAAATGACAGTCAAGTGAATAGTCACAAAGAGGTCACCAAAGATCATCAACCTCAAAGAGATTTCAGCACAAGCAGGACGAAGTGGTCATATTGGCAATTGGGTACATTTACAAGGACCTTCTCCTGACACATACAATCCCTTCTGGAATTACACTAAAAGCATCATATTAACTGAACTTCCTGGTACATAATTTGCATCCTATACCGCATAATAAGCGACGCGTTCTGCAGTCAGATCCTGTTGTTCTGCGCAACACTGTTTCCAGTCATGTGACCAGGACGGTGACTGATGTTCTTAGTGGAATTTGGTGTCACTGAAACATCACCGTGTGAACGGAGAAGTTCATGGAGGTAGGCCTAGGCCCACTGGGGCTGTAGTGCCAAGGGGGGAAAAAAATCACCGTTCTCTCTGGATATGACTCCGTGTGATTGCGATCTTCCTCTGAAACTGAAATAATCCCTATGAGGCATATGATTCAAAACGATATAAGATTTTACAAAGGGGGCAGCCAATCACGAACATATCGAAAATGGACGCTTCTGATGGCTACATATATTTCCATATGTGTGGCATTGGATGCGTGACAAAGCAGAGGATTTTATTGAAGGCTGAAAAGACGTCAACTTGCGCATATTTTTTTTGTAACACTGCCGCCTTAAATTGCGAATAATCTACGCCAAAGCTAACTACAAAACACTGAGCGGACGTATTATACATTCAGTCGGACTATATACAGAATGACCGCACTATAAAAAGTACATTTTCTTCTAATATATCGACGTAAATATCTACTTTGTAGTAGCCAGATGTATAAAACACAAGCACAGATATAAAAACTGGAACCGCGGGCTTCAAAATGTCAGAAATAAATGGCGGTTTTGATCCTGTTGAGTACCATTGTACAAGATACTTAATATTTTACATTATTTGCTGCAGTAAAAATTCGAGCTCGATCCTCCAATTTGTGTTTCTAATCTGTAATTATGGACCGCCTGAGTGGTCTAGTAGTCAGAATTCCTTGCAACAGGTCCAGAGGTCCCGGGTTCGAATCCCGGGGCTACCAGATTTTCTGAGAAGTAGTGGATCTGGAACGGGGTCCACTCAGCCTCATGAGGATAATTGAGGACCTTTTTCAAGGAAATAGCGGCTCCGGTCTAGAAAACCAAAATTAACAGCCGTTTGGATTCGTTGTGCTAACCACGCGACACCCTCTATCCGCAAAAAGTTGGCACTAACTTCGACGACAAGAGGAAGTCGCTCGGTCGGTATAGTTCGCTTGCAGACTACAAGCCACGGAGTTTTTATCTGTAATTACAGTCCGCCAAATTATCTGTAATATATCTTCAGTGGCTGAAAATTCAACTGAATATCTTCATCGATTATTTAAATCTTACTCTTAATTTTACATATTGAATACACTTTTATTATAGTAGTAAGTTGTAAACGTCAACACAAATGTAAGACCGCAGTAATAAAGTTTGCATGAGGCGGGGGGGGGAGGGTGCAACACAAACTTGTCGTGATTTAGGCCATACGAAGCTTACTCTCTCGGCATTTCCCTGGAAGTAACTTCATCCTCTGCCCCCCTTCTCACTTCGTCCCGTTCACTTCTTTTTTCCTTCCATGTGTTATAAAAACACTTAAGGCGTTATTTCATACTTTTAAAAAAATAAAAGTGAGTCGGCATTGCTTGATGCCAAATGAATCCGCTTAGTGAATATGTATTCTGGCCGCGCCATAGCTCAAGCGGTTAGTCGCTGGCTTCCAATCGCGGAGGCCTGGGTTCGATCCCGGGTCTGATCAAGTGGGATTTGTGGTCGATAAAGTGGCGCTGTGGCACGTTTTCTCCGAGTACTTCGGTTTCACCTGCCAATCTTCATTCCACCAATTGCTCCACAATCACCCTCACTTATCATCTGGGGCTGGTACAATAGGCCAGAAGTGGCCGCAGTACAAGGGACTTAGTCCCACCCGACTAGCAATAAAACAAAGGAATATATAATCTCATTTCTGCTATCTGATAAATATTTGACTCGAAAAATTTGTCAAAGGATCATTCACAATTAATCTCCAGTCTTTTTAAATAAGGCCCCTTCCGTTTTGAAAAAAAATGCTATTCTTTACCAGACTTTCTAAATCACAAATGTGAATCTTCTCTAACAGTAACGCACAAGAAAAACGAACTCCGTGGCCTGTAGTCCTCAAGCGAACTATACCAACCGAGTGACTGTCTCTTGTAGGCGAAGTTAGTGCCAGCTTTAGCGGTTAGATGGTGTCGCGTGGTCAGCGCAACGAATCCTGACGGCCGTTAATTTCGGTTTTCTATACCTGTGTCGCTATATCCTTGAATTAGCTCCTCAGTTATCGTCACGAGACTGAATGAACCCCGTTACAGACCCACTTACTTACTTACTTACTTACTTACTTACTCATGGAGCTGAGCCCTTCTTGAGCATCCGCCAGTTGTGCAGCTACTCAAGAATTTTCCAGCATTTTATGGAACCCGAAGGTTCATTATCGTGTTCACAAGAGCCCTCCACTGGTCCCTATCAGGAGCCAGATCAATCCAATCTATACCATCCCATACTATCTCTCTAAGATTCATTTTAATATTGTCCACCCACCTACGCCTTGGTCTTCCCAGTGGTCTCCTTCCTTCTGGCTTTCCCGTCAATATCCTATATGCATTCCTTTTTTTCCCCATTCGTGCTACATGGCCTACCCATCTTCATTCTTCTTGACTTGATCATTCTAATTATACTTGGAGAAGAGTACACAAGTTATGAAGATCCTCATTATGCAGTTTTCTCCAATGTCCTGTCACTTCNCTTCATTCTTCTTGACTTGATCATTCTAATTATACTTGGAGAAGAGTACAAGTTATGAAGATCCTCATTATGCAGTTTTCTCCAATCTCCTGTCACTTCATCTCTCTTCGGTCCAAATATTCTCCTCAGCACCCTGTTCTCAAACACATTCAGTCTATGTTCCTCCCTTAATGTCAGGGACCAAGTTTTACAGATCCACTGCTTCTCAAATAATCTGGTAGTGCCGGGAATCGAACCCGAGACCTCTGGATCTGTAGCCAGGAACTCTGAGCATTAGACCACAGAGGCGGTCTGTATTTTAAGTAGTGTTAATTAGAAGACTGAGGAGCAGTTATATACACAGAAGTGTGTGGTTATCGGAAGGTCCTGCGTTCCGGTCACTATGGGTTCTTGAGGCTACGGAAGACAGAGGCCTGGGTTCCGTTCTGAACTGGGTTACTCTTTGGAAATATTTTACACCAAAAACATAGCTCAGTACTGCAGTTTCATAAAGAAATGAGACTGACTTGTTTGGCCGGTTCGTGTGTACGAAAGAAATGTATTTAAAATTCAGAAAATACAAAAGCCTTTTCACCACAAGTAAATATTTACCATTTAAAATAAATCTTCTTTTTTCATTTTGGAGAACTCTGGAGCATGCTACCGTTCGGAGCACCGTTTCCATTCAACCACAAGCAAGGATATTTCCGTGACTGTTGATAGCTTCGGTAGCCTTGTTGATGTGGGAATTACCCACAACCTTGAAAAGATACATAAAAACTTCCATTCAGCTGGTATAGAAATTCCGCTGTACAGTTTACTACAACTTACCACTACAAAATGTCCTTCCTGCTGTTCACAGAAGCAAAACACTTTCGTTAAGACCATATATTTATTTGTGCATTTTAAGTAGTCACATGGGTAAGAATGACACTCAACTAACATATTTCTATAGCCTTTTTTTATTTGTTTCATTCTGGTCCGTCACACTAACAATTACAAATACAAACCACTCCGTCCAATGTGACACATAAGTTTTTACTACGTGAAAACTTATCTCTTGTTCTATAGCTTCACTTAAAATTATTAGTGTGATTAGATCAGTGTTTAGGTGGGCAGCACATTGAACAGGCATAAGGAAGTGGGAAGTGCTTACGAAGTTTTGGTATGGAAAAGACCACTTTACAGACATACAACTATGTGTGATTATAATATGAAATTTAGCCTACGACTAGATTAAATTACTCAGGACAGGTCACAGTGGTGGGCCCTATTGAACGCGTCGATGAACATACGGACTCCATAAAAGCAGAAAGTTCCTTGACCAGCCAAATAAGTGTCAACTTTTCGTGGAAAAACCTGCACAATGGAATAAGTTCAAAAAGCAGATTTGACTTGGACAGGACAGCAGTAACTTAAAATCTTAACAGTTTATTTAGAAGATACACCAGCGTGCATTAATGCTGCAAAATTTATTTTGGAGTTTCGATACACCAACATTTTCATTAGTAATTTCAGTCAGACAGGGATATTTATATTCTAAGACTGACTGATTTTCATTTAAACTATGGCATCAATAAGACAAGCTTTCAGTAAAAGATAAGAGGCAAAGTTGTTCCTGTGCTTAACTAATTAAACAGTACGCCATGAAGGCGTATGGGGGAATGGAAGTATAGATCCACATTTTCTTGTACCTCGGCACTAACTGGAAGTGAGTGGTCAGCTCCATGCCCTTGCCGCTTTACCCCCGGGGAAAGAGATCCTGGTACCCATTGGATAGGAGGTTGGGTGGGCCCCAGAGCCGGTCAGGACGAAGTAGAGAAGAAAAAATTTTTGACCCTACTGGAACTCGAACTCAGACTCCTTGGTCCAGCCCATAGCATGTCGCTATATCGACAGAGCTATCCCTGCTCCTAGACAACCTTTCTATTCAAGAACGTAGAGATAAATGTGGGAAACAGACCTGGATTTTCTAATATACACGCAAATAACATGAGTCTCCTCCACGAAGAAGCTGAGCGCTATCTATAGACTATTTTCGTTGTTATCGTTGGAAGGTAGGCACGTACTTTTCAGGTGTTCCTTGTCTTATAAAAATGCCTTGTGCTGAAGTCTTGTCTGTGACCTATTATCAATGACTAAATGGTCTGGTGGAGCTGTTTGGAAGACTTTCACTAAAGTTGTCTGGAAGTTGTAATTTTGGTTAAAGTCAGACAACATGACAAATATTGTACATAAAGACTACATCGTTTTTTTTTCTTTTTTGCTTATCTCGAGCTCCATATGCATATAACTCTATAACTACTTATCGTAAAGTAAAATGCCTCAGACCGAAGTTGTAGAAAGAAATTAGACTCGCTCTTTGGCATACAACAGTTCATTTCGCAAGTCTTAATTTTTTGGAAGTAATTAGAAAGACTTTTTGTCCCTCGTGTCTGTCTGTCTGTGGCATAGAATCAGAGCTTGAACTGTGAAACTGAGCTTTTTAGAATTCGATATAGGAGATCATATCTAAAATATGTGATCAATGTGATTTTTAGCCTTAACCCTCTACTTTACTTACATCCATACATTTCCTAATCATGCATTTCTTAAACCATGAATAAAGTTATATAAGCGGACCGCAAGTAAGCTTAATGCAGTAGGTAGAACCCCGTTTACAATTTTATATATTGCATGTGTATTATGAATTACACACATTCTAATTCTGCTATAATTTAAAATTATATTTTTGCTCTTTTTGACGAAATGTTAAATTTATTTTCTTGCGTCTATACCCTTTATTGCCATTCATCTTTCTATATTTATTAAATGATGTCCCATTTACTATATAGAATACATAGAGTTAAACAATTTAGGTACTATTAACATAAGTTTATATTACGTTATTCTCGTAGAAGTTTCTGGAAGCATTGAGTAAAACGACTATGAAACTGAGTCGAGACAGTCAATCTCCCAGCCGAGATTCGAATTCTGGACTTCTAAAATACGAAGTCAGAATGTAGCCTATTTTCTGATGATTAATTCCATTTCCTTTTGGCATCACATCTACTCTGCGGTCTTTCCTCTGCAGCAAAACAGTGTTGATTAGGAATGGAAGAAGTAACAGTTCCACGGGCTGCCACGTAGAACCAAGTTGTGTCAGATAGAATTGAGTGTAAACTCAAATTTCCTATATGTATATATCCTGCGCGAGTCCAGCCATGGCTGTACACATTTACTGAGGTTAGTGCCTTACACAAGGAAAGGAAGCTTTATGTATCGCATAAGAGCAGCAAGAAGCATAGCACAAACTGGCAGCTTCTAGCTTTCATAAGTAACTCCTTTCTTCTTCTCCAGAGCAATGTCTTCTGTACAGCCTATTTCACTTTCTCCCACACATGACATTTCACCTTAAGGTTCTCCATCAAAATAATGCGCAGGGTAGAAAAGTCTTCTTTTCCCAATCACAGTGGCTGCACTGTCTAAGAAACAAAATATTTTCTCTCCCTCAAACACTTGGATCATGGGTTCGAATTCCATTCGAAACAAGAATGCATGTCTGCATTTTAGTATGGCTGTGTGTCCTATGTAGAAGTACGAGGGCTGATCCCCACATCTAAGAAATCCTACTAACTGCCAGAATTATTTCGGAATAGGAACAGGCCGGAGGTCCTAATTTGCGAAGGTGGAGGTGGTGGTGGTGGTGGTGGTGGTAGTAGTAGTAGTAGTAGTAGTAGTAGTAGTGGTAGTAGTAGTAGTTGGAGGAGGAGGAGGAAAAGAAGAAGATTAAGAAGAAGAGATGTTGGTCAGTTTACCGGCTTTACTCTCCCAACCCGAGGTCCCATACATCCAGAATCTCAGTCGCTAGCCATGAACATATTAATACCAATTTCTCCTTTAAAAAATTTGCGTCTCCTAATTAGAAATTATTTTTTTGCATACCAAAGGAAAGGAAATAACAAATTCGAGATATCCAAAGTTGTGTGTTTATTATTTTGGCTCTTTTCTTAGCAGAACACTACAAACATTGTATTTTGAACTTTATATTAATTAAGTTGATATTTATGGAGTTTGCTTTATTCCTAACTTCGGATTGTCTTTATACTAATATGTAGCATGCATACTTCTTTTTACATCGTTTTTATTATAGATATTACTGGTAGTGGTCAGTATTTGTACCCTACAAATTGGTATAGGAGTTCTGTTCGTCTACGTACAGGTTCAGTGTCTAGGCCTGACTTCTGTCAACAATAATAATAATAAGTAGTGTGAAATTTTTCTTTCAGTATGCAATTGCAACTAATCTCTTGAAATAGAGAAGAGATATAGATCCAAGTCCCTAAGAGTCGCGTAGGTGTACATTACACTTCATACACTGTACAATGTCCAGCGTAATTGGTGTCTAATTAATTAATCGTTGCCACAACATTTTAGAAAATAAATTAATCAGTTATAGTTTCCCGCATGTTTGTCTTCCTCAATCACAACAAACTGGTCTATGAATTGATTGATGACAAATTGCTAATTGACTAATAACCGTACTGATAACGCAGATTTCAAATCTCGTGTCATGAAAGAGGTACATGAGTCTATGCTGAACGTGCCTTCAAGTCAGTGGCATTCCCATAGACGTGCTGACCGCCTACGCACCACACACAGCCGTCAGACACGTGTATGACAACAGAGCACCTGAACACAGTTTCCAGTGCAGTCTAGTTCTACATGAACATCTGATATTTCACTTAAACGTCTAACCTCTTCTATCTCAAAACAGTTCGAAATGTACTCTCGAAGCATAAGCTGTAGTAGAAATGTCTAGAATTGATTTAACAAAATGGATTTTCGGGACTTGATTTACTTAAGAAATTTTAGTGTCTCCTTGGGAAACCTAAATGTTCGCCCCTACGCCATGTTTATAATTCCCATAATGTACACATACACAGATATTTCTCATGAAATGACTGGACTTGTCTATGTTTCTAATCTGAATTTTTACAAATTTCAAGTTGCCTAATTCACTCTGATTCAACCACTGAGTACAAAGATTATTCATACCGTATATTTCATATCTATCCATTTAAACAAAAGTTTATAAAGTGAAATTTCATCATTTTAACAGGTCTAGAAGACTACCATATAATGTACTATCATTTATCTTATATCGTCAACAAACTAGATTGGTTTGTAACATAAATACATATATATATACCTAATAATTTTGTCTATATCGAAACATATTGGACAAACAGTCAACCTAAATATGTTGTATTTGATGATATATATAAATGATAATAAATAACGTTATACATTAAAACGGTACGTAACTCTACCTTAAAAGCTTACCATATAAATTTCTGGATCGCATTTTTGACTGTAGTAGGCCTATATGAAATTACTTTGGTTTCACAAAACATTCCGAGCGGACGCGATTTGTAATCACTGACTTGTTCATTATTATGCTATTTTACAACGCTCTTCCAACTCTATACTTTCTGCAACATAGAATTAAATGTGACAGTGATCAGTGGAAATATGGCGGACTGCTTCTGCTGGCGTTCAGCTGAGCGTACTGAGGGAAGATGTAGGAATACGTCACTGCAGACAGACAGACAGTAGGCTGGTTAAGTTTTGACTTGGATACCTTCCGAATACGGGAGCCCGGATAGCTCATTCGGTATAATGTCGAGTCTAAGAATTGGACTACCGAGGAGTGGGGGTTTAATTCCGAGTAGGAACAAGAGATTTTGTCTTCTCCATAACGTCCAGACTTGCTCTGGGGCCCATTCAGCCTCATATCCTATCCCCAGAGGTAAAACTGACCACTCACCTTCACCTAGATCCGAGTTTAAGAATGATGGAATCATACCTTCACTTCCTTATGCTTCTTCAAGGCGTGGTGTTTAATTAATAAAGCATAAGGATAACTTTGCCTTTTAGCTTACGAATATGCGTGAAGGCTGTTGCTGCTACACCAAATTGCTCTGTTGGAGCACTAGACGAGTAGATTTTAGAAATATTAGCGTGATTGCCTTTCGCATATTCTCCCCCCCTCCCAAGTTACATATGAAGACCGGTTGATTCATTCAGATGCTATTAAGACACGTACAAATTTAGATGCATCCGTGAGTTGAAACCGAACTTCATTCATTCATCAAGGGCCCTACAGCCCTTTGTTGGGCCCTGGCCTCTTATTCAATTCTGTAATCCTTTTTACACGGACGGTAGGGACAGGTGATCAGCACGTCGCAAGGCCGCTACCTATACACAGAACAACAAAACACAGAATAAATGTACACAGATATCCATGCCTTGCTTGGGATTCGAACCCAAGATCCCAGCTTTCGAGCAAGCGAAGGCAGTACATGCCTTAGACCGTGCGGCCACCGTGATCGGATAAACCGAACTCCTTTCTGTTGAATTTACAGTTAGACTGTTATCACTCTGTCCATTATTCTCATTATGTTGTTGCCTACAGTCACAAGATGGTAAGGATTACCTAGGAACAACTGACGAAAATTCAGCCACTCGACACTAAGTAACATTGAAGCAGGGAATGTCGAAACTGTACTTCGAAATACGAAACGGAGGAGTTGGCGATGCATCGCTAGACATTGTTTCTGGTAGTGGAAGCAGAAGGGAGACAAAGACTAGACATTAAGTAAGGAAAGTCGTGAGCAATAATAGTAGACCTCAGTCTGCAGTGTTATGCATTGCGAGAAATATTCGGTTTCCCAGTACCATACACTTTTCTTGAGAAATTCTTATTAATATCATTTTTTATTTTTGCACCCAAAATTGTTCCCGCTTGTATCTGTTATTTCTCCCCGTCTTTAAATTACTGAACCTCTTATAGGATTTAAATTTTTTGATCAGAAAACACGAGGAAGAAACATGTTGACGAAGAAGATGTACATATTTTGGACAGCCCTCTTATCAGGAAATTACGAGAGGCAGTTCATTTAAAAAAAATAAATTGCTTTCATATTAATTATTACAAGGTGCATAAACTGATTGCATAGGACTGTAAGGGAATTGTGTTATTCTGCATGTTACATATCAGGGAATGATAAACGGATTTGGATTAAATTTCGCATTTAGAGATTATTATTGAAACCATTTGTGCTAATTAATTTTGATTTATATCTGTCCATTACAATCCATACTTTACATAAAGCTCGTATCAACGAATATTAATCTGTAAATTTTGTCAAAATTGCTTATCTTATGAAAACATTCTACTCTCATCCGGTATATTAATATGTATATTTTATGTTCGAATATGCATATATGTATATTTATATAGCTAATATCTATTACTTTTATTTGAAACACTTTTAAGTTTCGCGAATATTTACGAAATGCAAATAAATATAATTTCCAAATTCAAGGAGTGTCGCATGTTCGCTTGGATTAAGTACAATATATTACAAAATTGTAGAGTTTGAAAAATAAGTTTACTCCAGAATGGGAGTACCGCCTTCTGGCCAGCTTATTAAAAATTATAACGACTCACCATGATATTAGCCAAAAAGTGGAAGAAACCCGATTAGAATATCAAAAGTTTTCGTGCTGAGCTGAACATCATTTTTAATAATAACTTTAATTTGAAAATTAAATTAATACCTGTTTTATCAAAATTTGGAATCGGAATAGCTCAGTCGGTATCGCGACGGGCTACAAGCTGGACGAACCAGGTTCTATTCCCGGCACGGCAAGATTTTTCCTTTCTCCACAGCGTCCAGACGAGCACTGATGCCCATCGTGTTTCCTATCCATTGGGTAACGGGGGCGATTTCCTATGGGAGTCAAGCGGCCGGAGAGTGAAGCAGACCAATCCATCTAGTGCCGAGGTCAACGTGATGGAGCTATACCTTCACGACCCTTTATGTCTTCATGGCATGGTACTTAATTAATTAAGCACAGGGAAAAATTTACATTTATCAAAATTACGGATTATGACTTATAACGCATGAAATTTGAATTTTACTACGTACATGATGAAATAATTAATTCTACTACTAATATATTGTAGGGACTTACTGTTTAATAAAGAATCACAGGAACTAAAATAATGATTCTCTGTTGCCTATAAGTGGTGGTTAAATCCAGTCTATAGGCCTCACACACGTATGAGTCGGTGTTGAACACATGATAATATTTTATTTCACTTTATTGCCATAATTGTCTTACGCTACGAGTTAAATATTCTAAAACTGTGAAGATATATTCCTTGGCCTGAGTTCCTTGCCAGTATGGCATCTAACGTGTACATAGGTGAAAATCCGCCCATACTTAAACTAGGCTTTTGATAGTCACCGTCAGTTTTGCTCTCACATAAATCACATTTCCCATGAAATCACTGTGTGGGAGAAATGTGGATCACGGGTCCGTTCTATAAATAGTAAATGGGTCAAAAGTCGTTAAGGTAAGAACCAGCCTTCGTTCATTGACAACTAGCTCCTGAATCTGATTCTTTTTATAAGATCATAGCCCATACGGAAATTTCAGATTTATCAGTTAAACCATGTTCTTTTCATAAAAAGTATGACAATTCATATTGTTCCTATAAAAATTACATTCGTCAGAAAAACATTCAATGTTACACACTTTCAGTAGCCTCTTAATATTTCACAAATGGAATAATTCTACGGTCTCGCCATGAGATCGCCGTTCGTCCTTGCAACAATCAACTTCACGTGGATTTTTTTTTTACCAGCATATCATAAGCTTGGTCGCCAATAAGCCGACACACTGATGCAGATACTTTGATGATGCATTTGTCATAAGGACTCGAGGAAAGGAAAGGTGTGAGATTTTTCTTCAACGTCTGAGTCGATTCAAACCCCAACATCAAGTTCAGTATGGGCCGCTCCATAGTTTAAGCGGTTAGTCGCTGGCTTCCCACCGCGGCGGCCCGGGTTCGATCCGGGGTCTGGTCAAGTGGGATTTGTGGTGGACAAAGTGGCGCTGGGGCAGGTTTTCTCCGAGTACTTCGGTTTCCCCTGCCAATCTTCATTCCACCAATTGCTCCACAATCACCCTCACCTATCATCTGGGGCTGGTACAATAGGCCAGAAATGGCCGCAGTACAAGGGACTTAGTCCCACCCCACTAACAATAAAAAAAGTTCAGTATGGAAGGTGAGGAGAATGAGGCGCTGTTTCTCACCCCACTCCTACTTTCAAAGAACTCTAGTCACTAATGTAACAGTATCCAACCAAACGATCCAAAATACATCCTGTACTACTGTAACGTAATGTAACTTTCTGCAAATACAAGAACTACCCCATACACAAATAAAATTTATTTCAACTCTTGTATTTTATATGATCAGTTCTATTCTGTGTTTTATTTGGTCGAAATACGCTATGGGAAATCGGACATGTAATATTTATGGCCGAGTGTGGTCCAGTGCTAACATAATATGTTATTGATTTTAGTAGTGTGACACTCAGAGGGTTAGATGGACGAAGTCTGCTGCCCTCACTCCGAATCTATGCTTCTCCCTTTATTTTTTTTCTTTAAATGTATAATAGCTTATGAATTGTCAATTGCTCAAAGGACGCCTGTTCCATAAATCTTGGCATTTTTAGTGAAGACTGCGTTTTTATTGTTGACATTTCACTCTGTTTGCATAATATAATGCACAATGCTTCTTTTGTTCAAACATTTTAGCACTTATTTTTTCACACTTACACACTTGTTGCATTGTCTGCTGTAAGGAAAATATGAAGATGTCCCTCTGCTTAATTAAGCATTACACAATGAAGGTGCAGAGAGAAGCAGAAGTATAGGTTTAACTTCGGCACAAAATGGAAGTGAGTAATCAGCTTCACATCTCAGTAGATTTACCCCGGGTACCCATTGATTAGTAGGGCGGTTGGGCCCCAAAGCCCTGGAGAGAGCCTTGAGCAGAATAATTTCTGCACCAGCTGGAAGTCGAACCGGGTCTTCGTCCTGCAGCCTAATAACTACTAACATATCGACTGAACTGTCCTTGCTCTTCGTTGCCTGTGGTTTAAACTGAATTTTGCTGTATTGTCTGTGTATTTCCAACTTGTCCTCTTTTCACTGTCCCTCTGTTACTGAATATTTTTTTTTTGTTGGCGGCATTTTAATAAATGAATTGAATTGAATTATAAAAAAGTTCTGTGGAAAAGCACAAAAAATTTTCAAATTTAAGAAGTATCCTCCCCTGAAAGATATACGAAATCAGAAAGTAAACAATTTCTGTGCCAGTATTTGGCTTCAATTCCAGACGGTTAATTTAACCTCGATGTTCAATGGAACGTTTACGTAAATTGCTCTCCCGAGAGGAACCCTTAAAGTATTCAATTCTGGAAATTTCCAGCACAGATCCAGTGTACATGTATGTGCAGTGCAACCCTTAATCTATCACATACAGATCGTTTGTACATTACCTGACTGATAAGTTACAACTTGTGTGACAATTTCCATTTTTCACAGGATATAAGCTTAATCCTGTAACAACAACATAAATATAGATCTTTTTCCCATAATTCATTTCATGGTCATGCTCCTTTAAAGCTGCGATTAATAAAGCTTACTGCGTAAATTACGAAATGTCTACACCCACATTCGAGAAACTGTCCAAAGATCATATAGCACATAAGTAAACGTATCCCTATAACAGACCGTGGAGGCCCATAGGGTTGTGAGATGTTGAGGCTCCCACATTTTCTAGATAATCGGCTCATAGATGGCGGCAAAGTTGTCAGCCCTACGCGTCGGCTGCCCTTTACCCCCAAGGACATTCCAGGAATATTCCTGGTACTAATTTCTGTTAGAGGCTGAGGCGACCCCAGGACCATAGTGGGGCTGGAAGGATAAAGTCAAATGAAAAAATCCAATGACCTTATCGGGACTTGAACCCACGACCTTCCTGCTTGTAGCATTGTGCCTCAACCAACTACGCTACCGCGTGATCATATAGCACATGCCTACCTGATATCTGAGACAATTGAGATGAAATGATAATAGGTTCAAGCAATTAAACCGGTTTTAATAGGTATAATGAAAGTGTTTTTTTTTTTGCATTTGGTAGAGTATACATAAAAATTGTATTGTAATGGAAGTCGTCTCTATAAAATTGTTTGCAGTAATTTAATACAAATTAGACCGTTTAGTATTTAATGGTATAATATCATTACACGCTTGATTAAATTTAGGCAAAATAAATATAGAGTGCAAAGAAAACCTGAGAATAGGCCTAATATTTGACAAACTGGAAAGGCCTGCTTTATGGGGAATACAGCCTAAACAAATATGAATCCTCAGGTCGCCATTGTGGGATCACTATATTATTGCATTAAAATGCATGATAGTGTCTAGTGGCACCATGTTCATACGAAGTTTCATGAAAATTCGTTGTTTAGTTCAAAAGGAGACACATGTTTTACAGTAACCGTAAATGTACTTATAAAGGAGTAATAGTTTAATAACAAATCCGTATTTTTCTTTAATTTTTGCATCTCATTATATGTTAGTGGCGCTGAGGTTCAGCGCCATACTTACGTAACCTTAGCATAGAGGGAGGTGAGTGGGCAGCTTCACGCTCCTATCGCTTTACCCGTGAAATTATTCCACCAATATGCGTACCTATTCTATAGGAAGCTTGGCGGGACCCAAAGGGTACTTGGTCGCAAGAGCAACAGCGTATAATATGGTAAGAATTTCTGTGAAGAACTATTCGCCTACCTTCCTTTAATACGATATGGACCGCATAGAAATCGAAAAGAAATAAGGAGAATACGTAGACACACGGACAGAAAGGTGATCTAGAAATTCTACTAACAAAAATTAGGGGATACACAAACAGGCAGAAGATCAAAGAGACGAACAGACAGACAACGAGATGATATCATAATCTACCTTTTATTTGCTCAAAGTAAGGAAAACAGACTAAAAATTAATTTGTTCCCTCCCATGACGGTGTGTAAGGGATGTGGGAATAGGTTTACGCACTTTCCTCGCCGGTATAATATTGCGTGACGGATGGATTGGATACCACAACGCCGATTTTCTGCAATTATAAATGTAATTATCAGTACGGCATTTCCCTAAAGATGGTTCGGTAATAGTAATACTCCCTTATGGCGTAAAGAGCGCTGTGCAACTTATGGCCAGTGACGGAGCTGCCGTCTTAGAGCCTCTGACCGTGCTCCTATTTTAAGAATGCCAGCTAATCGGATTCCTCTGAAACTGTTCGAGGGTCATCCTAAAGGAGGAAGAAGGAGAGAGGGGGGGGGTCGACCACCAGAAAGCTGGCAAATCGGGCAGTTCAAAAGGCCTCAACCTTATTTGGGTGATGGTCAATATAATCTGTGCTAAAAATTCTGTTCTGTGTTTGTGTAGTTTATGTTATGTAAAATTTTAAGTTTTATCGTATTTCTATATTAGCTTGTTTAGAATGATTCCTGCGATTTCAGCAGATTTCTCTCTCAGTAGGTAGGTTCTACTCAGATAATCATCATCCCACAGACGGTCCAAGCCCTTGATATGTGCAAAAGTGTCGGTCACAAATTTTGAACCTTACTCTGACCAGTGTGATATTAAGCAAAGATTAGTTTTAGGAAATACATTATATCAAGTAAATACGTGTATGTATATTTTACGTTCAGTATAATATGAGCCGGATAATCAGAATTCGGTTCTCAGTCCGGAACACGTATGTCTCTTCCTTGTACGTCAAGAGCAGGTCTTCCCATCCGACCTCTGGCACTGCGCGCAGGAATGTGTCACCTCTAGTGCTGCAACGTTCCTAGTTTCTAGCATGCCACTCGTGCCACCATACTCATCGGCTGCCCTAAGTAACGACAACTGCGAATAGAATTACGTTGGCCGAAAATAGGTTTCCAAATGACCAGGACATTGCTCTCGGATCTACTTGCTTTTATTTTACAATATTTTTATTCACAGCATTAAGCACTCCACTTTGTTGTGCGGTTCCTCTAACCTGTTCCCTCATAATATCTCATAAAGCTACTACTCTGTACTGTTCCCTGTACTGGCTGTGTCTCCATTTCGGGTCCATTTCCTTGGAAGAAAATTCTGTTCAATTACGACTGGCCACAGATGTCAAGGCTCTATAGATGCAGCTTTGGATGACTCCGCGTTTTCTGTAGGCACTTTTCTAGTATCGGATCTTCTTATATTGTTCAGCACCGCGGCCATAGCAGTATTACGTGGGTAAGTCAATAAGTAAGTTACAAACAGATATAGAAATAAACAAATAAAAGTACTGATTTGAAAAATGCTTTTATTTCTCAACATAATCTCCCTGTACATTGAGGCACTTGTCCCATCATTTCATAAGCCTCTGAAAACCAGCAACATAAAATTTGTTGGACTCCTGTCGGAACCAGTCGTGTTCACACGGCATGGCCTACTTCATAATGCATGACAGGTTAGATTTCCACAAAGTCTGTGCACGATGGGTGCCGCGCATGCTGACCCCACAACACAAAATGCAAAGAATGGGTCTGGCATTACAGCATCTCAATCGTTACCACGATGAAGGACACAATATGCTAGCCCGAATTGTCACAGGTGATGAGTCTTTGGTTCACCATTACCAGCCCGAGACAAAGCGTACGTCAATGCAGTGGAAACATCCTGCGTCGCCTGCCAAAAGCAAAAGTTTAAGGTGACACCATCCTCCAGGAAAGTGAGGCTGTAGAAAGCTGTAGAAAGGGAAGTCACCGCTTGGTTCCGACAGCAGCCCAAAGAATTTTATTCTGCTTGTTTTCAGGGGCTTGTGAAAAGATGGGACAAGTGCCTCAGTGTACAGGGAGATAATGTTGAGAAATGAAAGCATTTTTCAAATCAGTACTCTTATTCGTTCAAGTTCTATATCCATTATTGACTTACGTAAAATATCGCTTCAAAAATCTCAACTCAAATATTTACATCAGAATTCACCTCATAGAAGCCTAATATTTTTTTTCCAATTTTTTGAAATTCGTATAGTAAAGTCTATTAAACTATTAATATTAAGTCTATTAAACTTTGTCATCTACAAACCAGCCATTACGTACAGGTTCTTTCTTCAGTTTAAGATTTTCACATCTTAGGAAAAAGTTGGGGGATGCCATAATGCTCAATATATCTAGACTCAGTGTGGGTGTACTCAGTCTTATCAGAACTGTCTCCTCTGGAGTAAGGAGACCGGAGCGTAAAGCCTTAGTAGAATTATTTAGACATAAAAGCAAATTTATTTTTCGTTCAATCTAACGTGATATTTTAAGACGCTTTCAAGCATCTGATATTCATGCCTACAAAAAAATGATGTGATTAACGGAATTAAATTAGGCTGTAATTTTTTTTAAGTTTACATTTTTGTCAGAGAAAAGTACATCACCTGTAATCTGCAATATGGACCTCTAGTTATTACAGAACCAGATGGTTTCTGGGTACTCATATGCTACAGAATCTTGCCCCAAAGGAGTTCAGTCAACTTCTGATCACATAAGCCTATTTTACTGAAAACCCACTTACGCATTTCTACCTCAAGCTGTCTATTTCCTCAGTTTTTCTTATAAAAATTGTAGTAACTTCTTGCCTGCTCTCTTTATTTTCGGTGTGTGTTCGATCTCCTTGTTTCAGTGGCTCTTGGTAATAGAATGCGAAGAGTAGATACCACAAATTTACAGTTTTTGCTAGCCTATATTTTTCGGGTATTGTCTCCTTCAAATTATTGATTCACTTATCATTTATTTAACGATATGTTTTCAACTTCGTTAAGTGTATAAAGTAATAGTAAGATGGTTACGGTAGCTGAAAAGGTAACGATTTGGAAGAAAGAATTATTGGTCTATTAGAAGGAACCATCCAAGCACGCGTCTGGAGACGCCAAGAAAAGCCTTTGTCGGTGTAGTCGGTAACCCGGCCGAATCGAAACCATTAATTGACTACAGTAAATATGAAGTCTTTGTGTTGCTCCAGCCTGTTCAGGTTTTGCTTGAGACTTCTAAGACCTGGAAAATTGCATTCTACCGCTCCATCCTATGAAGTCCCTCCCCAGTCATCATTTTTATGATCTGTTGTTATTATTCATCTTTGCATAATCTCTACATTTTACAGAGAGCCGTTATGTAGGAGCTGTTAAATAGATTCAAATAACTCAACATTACTGAACGCCTTATTATTGATGTATAGGCTTTTGCGCTTGACAGCTGTGTCGAAGAAGTTGCCGCATTGACACGGCGAACCAGTGTTAAAGTAACAAATATACTTCTGAAGATACAGACATCGTATGTGGATGCCAACATTTTGGAGGAACTTATTGCCTCCACCTTTAGGGTTAAGTGAGGGTTGTGTTGTTCCGTAGGAGGATAATTCTGCCCCCATTTTCAGGACTTCATCTTCAAGACTAAAATCCTAACACAGACACATATACCGACGATAGTGACGTAATATGCCTGTTGTCTACCTTTCCCGGTAATTTTTGGTCAATTTGTAGATTTTTATAAAACTTCGTATGAACTTCATCATTCTACGAATTTCTGAGATGGAAGCGACACTAGTTCCAATTAGAAGACAACCCTGAAATTTTGTATAAATAAACCTTACAAAATATGAAAATTTAATTAAGGTAGTTAGACTATAAAACCAAATACGGTCAACACCAAATTATTCGGTATCAAAGCAACTTTAACTGTCGTGCTCTACCAAACGAAAAAAAACAACTTTCATTACACCTATTAAAGCAGGATTAATTGCTTGAAGCTATTACATTTAATCTAAGTTTTCTCTGATATCAGGTAGGCATGTGTTATATGATCACGCGGTAGCGTAGTTGGTTGAGGCACCATGCTACAAGTTGGAAGGTCGCGAGTTCAAGTCAAGATGAGGTAATTGGATATTTTTCAAATGACCTAATCCTTCCAGTAGCACTCTGGCCCTGGGATCGACTCAGCCTCTAACAGAAATGAGTACAAGGCATTAATTAATAATTTTCCTGCGGAGTAAAGCGCGGCCAGCGAGTAAGGCTGACAACCTTACCGCCATCTTTCAGCCAATTGTCTAGATATGTAGGACCCTCAACGTCTCACAACCCTATGGGCCTTCACGACTTGTTACAGGGATAGCTTTACTTTTTTTACTTATAGGCTTGTGGGAACTGCCCACATTCAAACAAACGTTACAGTGACAGCTCAAGTATCATTGCTTGAATGTGGGCAGTTCCCACAGGCTTAGTAAATTCAATGACTTGTACTCACCTGGCAAGTTGAAGGAACCCGTTTCTGTCACAAGCTAGATTATGTTAGTTAGTGAAAAGGCAACTGATTCAAATTTAGTTCCGAACCAAAAGTTTTACAGATGAGAGAAATTTTGTCCATGCAAAGAACAAATCCACAGTCAAATGAAAATAGGGATCAAATTTAGATCTGTCACAACAGCAGTTGAGTTCTACCCTGAGACCACCATGACACTTTCTGGTAAAATATTATCATCCTGTTTTCTTTCTATAGAGTAAAGTAGGCTAAATAATATCCATATTATCCACGTGTTTATTTACAAGGATAGGTGTCTTGAGTGTCAGTGTCAGTGTCAGTGTCAGTGTCAGTGTCAGTGTCAGTGTCAGTGTCAGTGTCAGTGTCAGTGTCAGTGTCAGTGTCAGTGTCAGTGTCTATCCCCTTCCAACTTCTGAAAAAGACAGATCACTTTTCTTAAGATGTGGTATTAATGTCATGTCATCGATGGTCACTCTGGTGCAGTATTTTCTAAGTTCCTTCTAACCAGCTAACTGACCAATCTGATGTAGCAAAGTGCTCCTTCACAAGCCAACAGCAAAGATATTCCCAGAATTTTATGGAACACAAAGTTCATTACCACATTCGAAAGAGCAACCCCTCTCTTCCCTGCCTTGTGTCAGATGAATCCATTCTGCATTTTCCCATCCTATTTCTTTGGGAAACTATCTTCCATTAAGTAATAATAGCATAGTTAATATTATAACTGTTGAACTGGAATCAACATTAGTGTCGCCTCATATAGGATCTTGACATGAAGTACTATAACGTATCTTTGAAAAATATGCCGCCTTTGTTATAGTAATATTTGGCAGAACGTAAAACAGTACACATGCAAGATATGTTTTCAGCTTACACTTTGATGATTATAAAATAAACTATTGGCGATAGGAAAATGAAATTTTATGGAGAAATAAGTCATGAACATACCCGCATACTACATAAGATATAGTGTTTATAAGTTAACAATGACAAATGTGGTGACACATAAACTTTGAGATTGTTCCTGACAAATTCAAATTAGACAGAATCTGTAAGCTACTTATATGATAAGTCCTTCACAAGATTAAAATAAAGTAACAGCAATAATAATAATAATAATAATAATAATAATAATAATAGAACTGTACTTACTTACTTACTCATGGAGCTGAGCCCTTCTGGAGGAGCCGCCNTCTCCCCCATTCGTGCTACATGACCTGCCCACCTCATCCTCCTTGACTTGATCATTCTAATTATACTTGGAGAAGAGTACAAGTTATGAAGCTCCTCATTATGCAGTTTTCTCCAACCTCCTGTTACTTCATCTCTCTTGGGTCCAAATATTCTCCTCAACATCCTGTTCTCAAACACCCTCAGTCTATGTTCCTCCCTTAATGTCAGAGACCAAGATTCACACCCATACAGAACCACAGGCAAAATTATAGTTTTGTATATTCTAATTTTTATGTTTTTGGACAGCAGACGGGAAGACAAAAGTTTCTGGACTGAATGGTAGCAAGCATTACCCTAGTATTGTAGGACTATAAATAACCTATATGTATTAGTGAGTGTTCTAAATCTGTGCCAGATATAAATTCATACTTTTTGTCGGTCCTTGCAGACTCTGTATATATGAACACTAAAGGTTTTTTCGTGTGATAGCCAATACTGTTGAAAGCAATTAGAGGTAGTGGAAGGTCATAGGTGACTTACCAGTATATGCTGTACTAATCAATATATTCCTTTGATTTTATTGGTTCAGGTTCAAGCTGATGCTGTGTGGCAGGCAGCTTCAGCAGAAATAAAAACTATATCATCAAGGCTTCTGTTATCATTATCAGCATCTTTCCCTCTTTCTTATCACTTTACAGTGATTAATTTGTAAACTGAGACATGCTGGAGCATTATCATACTGGAGTGAGTGGCAAGCCTGTAAATAATCATCTTTTAATATTTTACATTCAAACATCAGATTCATTAAATATTACGAGAATTTATGGTTTCAGAAATTGAACTTACTTCAGGCAAACATGGTTAAAGGATTTTATCTTATCGTATGTATCAATCTGCACAGTCAAGACGCAACTTCTTTTGTGTAGCCACAAACAAGACATTAAAATAAAAAAAATGTTCTTTCTTAACAAGACATATCTGGCTGTTTCACTCTCAGATACACATGTACTGCTACAGCAATCCAGACTATCAAGTGCATGTTTCAATAAAAGAATTTAACTGATACAATTTTGTCCTAGAGAGTTACTCTGTTTACTTTGACAGGGAGCGCTTCAGGAATCTAGAACAACTAGTGGTGAGAAAAGGTTAAGTTGTCCTTGTGCTCAACTAATTCAGCACTTTGCCATGAAGGTGTATGGAAAACTGGAAACTACTAGTGGTAGAAATACTAGGTACAGCAGATGCTGCTTGCTGTGCTAACTCCAGGGCACAGCTTACTGGATAAAAATACCGATTGTTAGCAATAATCAGTTGAACAAGAATGCAGCTGTTCCCTGTCATCTATTGGTCTAGAACAGAAATGTTTGTGTAAAACAGTGGAAGTGGACAGAATGAAAACTTTAAAATTAAGCAATACAATTTTACCTGTTCACTATTTCTTCGAGAAAGTCTTCAATAAAAATGAAACTGTTATAGTATTTCTGGAAATCCTTCGACACCAATAAACGCAAATAAACAAAATATTAAAGTCAAGAATTGGAAATATTTTTTCAAAGTTGGTTTTCTATTATATTTTCTAATAAGGTCATATTCATGTCAGAGCTCAAGCACAAAACAGGATGTTATGTAATCACTTCCACTGCACATGCATCAAGGCCACAGTCAGGCAAAAATGTGATAACAAAAACCATAGCACTGCTTACAATAAAAGAAATTTTTCTGTGTTGGTGTATATCTGATTAAAACTTCCTAAAAGTCATAACATTACACAAATGATGACATTACCTGCTATTAGATTTGGTGGAGTCCACTGTGATAAAGAGAGATCCAACTTGAACTGGAATTTCGGTTCACTGCATCCACATGTCTAGATTCAACTACTTGAACTGGCATTTCAGTTCACTGCATACACATGTCTAGATTCAACTACTTGAACTGGCATTTCAGTTCACTGCATACACATGTCTAGATTCAACTACTTGAACTGGCATTTCAGTTCACTGCATACACATGTCTAGATTCAACTACTTGAACTGGCATTTCAGTTCACTGCATACACATGTCTAGATTCAAATTACAACTACAGCAAATCTATAAATACGCAAAATGTAATAAAAGTCCATTCCATAACAGTCCTTCATAGGAAGCTAATAGTTGTTCTTCAGATAATGGAATTCTCTGCCTTTCATGGAACACAAAGGTTTATTATTTTGTTCACAAGAGCCATCTACTAGTCTTATCCTCAGTCTGTTGGATCCAGTTTGGTTCACTATTTTGCACCAGAGATCATGAATGGAAGATGGACTGGAGAAGTTGGTTAGATTATGAAATTGTATTATTTTAACTGATGAAGTTATATAGCACTGGATGAGACAAGAAGGTCAAGAAAGATGATTTGCTGCTTACAAGGAGGCTGTCATGAGATACTTCAAGGTACCTTCCACATTTGTCTGGATAGACCAACAAACATCACAAATTATCAGTAAGGATTGCTGACAGTCTAGATGAATGTTACCTCACAAATACAAGTTCAGAGTATCACAGTCATGCCAGTATGCTGAGTGAAATAGTTTGCATAATGAAAGAACAGATATGTGCAGAATTTTGACCAGGAAACGTCTTGGAAGGGGAACATAATAATGAAATTGATCCCAGAGAGAAGGGTTGTAAAAATGTGAGTTGGATTGAACTTGTTCAAGATCAGGTCCAAGGTTGACTAGCAGTACTAGCAGTGCTGAATATTTAGGATTTATCGCTGACTCAGTCATCAGTGAGTAGCACAATGGGATTCTTCCAAGCAATTTAATTGAACACTTTTATTATTGCTGGAGAGGTACAGATATGTAGTCACAAGCTATGTGTCAGAGATGAATGATTATTTGAAGCTTTCACAGCAACAAAATACAATGAAGCCTTTTCAGATCATCGCCCATGTCAATATGGAATTAATGTTCGATGTTTCTGAGACTGTCTCTGTCTCTGTCTCTGTCATCAGGGGGTTTATAGAGTGAATATAACCTGTTCCATACAAACTTGGAAAGCTCATATATTACATTGGATGCAAACATAGTTCGTGAATATGTTACTCACCACACAGCCACTAAACTCAAAATATGACTCCATTGACTACAGGAAAGGTTTTAATAAATAATAGTGAACTTAGAATTTAGTAATATTATTTTAACATTAAGCAGTTATCATGCAAAATTATTTTCCTTTCTCTATTATTTACCATTTCCAAAAGACAGCTTTCCTTCTATGTTGCAATACAGAGAAACATGAAAATACAATAGTTACGGAAATGATGACTCCTTGCAGCAATAAATGTTTTCTTACACTTGTTAGCTTGAAGCATTTTATTGAACTCTCAACTGATGAACTGTGTATTCTGTTGCATTCTGAATTCATTAGTGCTCACAAGTTACTATTGTTACAAATAACTATTGCGGATAACAATTGGCTGCTCCTTGTGATGCAGATACAGACAATTATATCAATGACATCGTGTAACGTACAAGGAAAGAATGTGTGAATAAACAGAGATACAGTATCTCTTCTAATTTACTCTACATTTTTACAGATCTGATAGGAGAGAAATTTTGTATCTCTTAGAGAGTTACAAAGGCTAATCACTAAATTCAGGAACTAATTCTTGTGTATGTCAGTAACACACCATTGTTAGAGTAAACTACAGATGCTGACAACTATTTCTGATTACCTCCCAACTAAAGGGAAGTTATTGCTGCATATAAGTTTTGTATAAAACACTTTTTATGTACTCATGTTCCAAATGGTCTTCAGTACTGAAATGGCTGATAGAGTGTAAAAGGATATGTGCTTCAATTTCTACTTGAAACTTAAAACTTGAAGCAGCTGTTCCAGAAACCAATAAAATCCTGAAAAAAAAAAGAAGTTTGAAGATGAAATTATCTTCACTGGGACATGTATGAGTGATATGTTCTAATGAATATTTCCACCAAGGATGATACATGTCTGGCCCTCAATTGCCATCAGCACACCAAAGACACAAATGTCTGTGTTTGTGACAAAATATGTACTGATATCGGTCACATGTTTTGAAGCATGTAAGAGATAAAATATGATAGAAATTACCTGAAAAAAGTAAGCTAGATTCATGGATGTTGCATCATGAAAATGAGCTGAGATGCCATTCTCAGTGCTCTCTAGGAGAATGTTCTTGAAGAAGGGGAGTATTCTACCAGTTCCCCAAACACCAGATTCACTCTGTTTAGTCTCCTAATTTCTTTCTTACGTTTGCAAAACTGAAAATTACCAAAAAGGAATAGGGATTTCAAAGTATCATAAAGTTCAAAGTGTGACATGGGAACTAAAGATCCAAAAAAAGAATACTAGAAATACTTCAAGAAGTGGCAGGAGGAGGCCACGTTGAAGGGAATGAATTGGTTAAAAAGTATGATTATTCTATCTTACAAGGAAATAGGGCAAGAAAGAAGGAGAGAAAGTTGAAAATTGGTCCTGGATTTCTGTGGTACACCCTCAAATACTCAGCATGTTATTTCCTGAAATAGATTTTCATGAACAAGGACTGAATGGTGCAATCCAGTGGAGTACTTAACTCATATTTTACAAATATGTCCTTTGTGATCTTACTAATCTCTTTGATAGTGATCTTTATTTAATCCATATAGAAATATACTGTTGCAAAACTAATCAAGCTGTAGATCTAATTCTACTTAGAGTCATAAGTAATGTTTCATTGTGTTCTATGCACTATACAGAAGGTGAAGGTAAAGGTGCATACTTAATTACCCACTATGTTGTGGAGACATATGGAGAAGTCGAGCAACATATAAATTGAGATTAAAAATTATTGATAAAATCTGGAGTTTTAGTTGTGTTCCCACATCTTCATTATCACTGAAATAATATTCAAGGATATCTGCACTGGATTGATCCCTTTGGATCAAGAAACTGGACTGTCAAAGATGAAGTGCATCTCATTTAAAACCATCTTCATGAATTTCTCAATTTAGTGTAATCCTAGTTAGTAAAACAAATACTGTATCAATGGTAGATAAAATGAATTTTAATTCATTTCAGTATTTATGTACTTATCACACACTGTAATATTAGTAAAATTAATGTCAAATTAATGAACATTTAATATTTACATATTCTGTTTCATTCCATGCCCAGATAAATATACGAATATCTGGAAATTAGTTTCAAAATTATGAAAATCGGTTTAAAAGAAAGAAACCGGATTGTCTTCTCAATACTGATGATCACTTAACCAAAGAAATCCCTGAGAGCATATAAAGAAAAATCTAATGTGATCAAATATTTTATTTTGGTTTTCATGCTTCATTGAAAGAAAAGAAAGTCATTGAAAAATGAAAAATATGAAACATGGAAACATCAGATATTTTACTTTGTTTTTTAAATAGTTTCCTTTCCTTCATCTTCAGATTTCATGCACAATGTAAATGATTTTAATTATCTTTTACAAACATAAATATAACAGTTTCAGGAAACTGAGCTACTTTTCTTGTCTTCAGAATTATTTTATGAGAAGAACTCTAGCCGGAAGTTCGCGGGTTCAAATACCGATGAGGTCATTGGGTTTTTTCAGTTGACCTAATCCTTCCGGCCGCACTATGGCCCTGAGATTCACTCAGACTCTAACAGAAATGAGTACCAAGAATTAAATAAGTAATTTTTCTGGGGAGTAAAGTGCGGCCAGTGCGTAAGGCTGACAACCTTACCACCATCTTTGAGCCATTTGTCTAGATAATGTGGGACTCTCAACGTCTCACAACCCTATGGGCCTTCATGGCCTGTTACAGGGATAGTTTTACTTTTTACTTTTCTTTACTTACTCTTCTAAGCATCACTCACGAATCTTCTCATAATTTTTTTAATTCATAAGACATTATAGAAATCACAGTTGTTTTATTTTTTGTCTGTGATGTGACTAATCAATGCACAAATTATGATTTAGTTCAGTTACTTAAATGATAAAAATGTAAATATGTTGCAGTATGTCAAAGCATAGATAATCTCATACATTCTACGTGGGGTCACTTTTGACCTCACACTCAGTTTTTGGTTGTACTAGAGAGAGATGAAAAGAGAACAGTTTGGTAATTTTAAAGCATACGTATTTTGTTTAATACATGCCACTTGCAGTTGTGACTTACCCCAGACAAAACTTTAGGGTTAGTGAAATATGAATATTTAGTGTCTCTTTAGCAAATATCAAAGATAAAATTACTGAATCAAAATATGCAAATGTTGCATTACTTGCACAGCTTGTGTAGAACACCATAAGAACAGTATTAAATTCACATATCTGAACTTCTACCAGAAAATAATATAATTCTAATAAAATATGAACTGGATTTGTGCTACCAAGGTACAGTTTAGAGAAATTTCCCCGCTGTCAATCAAAAAATATAACAATAATGTACAGAGGTCTACAAAAGGTCTGACATGTTTTGATCTTTAATAATTCGAAAAATGACGAAGATAGAAATAAACTGGTTACATTGTTGGATTGAGAAACACAAAAAGTTTTGTGTTTATTGTTAATAAACTTGTACATGTGCTCAATTTGTTGCACGTAAAATATCAGGACGATATTTGATTTCTTGCTAGGTTCGGGCAAGCATACCGACATCCACAGTGGTTATTGCATCTCTTATTCTGGTTTTTAATTGATTGACGTCTCTCACCTGAGTCTTATAAACAATGTATTTGACATATCCCCAGAGGAAAAAGTACAGTGGGGTTATGTCAGGTGATCTTGGGGGCCAAGAAATTGGACCACCTCGTCCAATCCATCTTCCTGGAAAATGTTTGTCCAAAGCATCACGAACTATGGTGCTCTAATGAGGTGGCACACCGTCTTGGAAAATAATTTCGGGTTGAAGCTCTTCAATTTGCGGGAATACAAAATTCTGCAACATGTATAGGCAAATGACTGATGTGACTGTCTTTTTCGTGAAAAATAAAGGCCCAATGACTCGATCATGCATAAGAGCACACCACACATTCACTTTTGGGGAGTCTCTTGCCATTTCACGGTATTCATGAGGGTTCTCTGATCCCCAAATGCGTACGTTAAGGCAATTGATTGTTCCAGAAATGAGGAAGCAAGCTTCATCAGAGAACAATATGGTTGTAAGAAATCTTTCATCATCCTCTATTATTCGTAACATATATGTTGCAAAATCTGTTCTCTTAGGCTTATCGCATGGTTCAAGAGCTTGCAAAAGTTACATCTTATAAGTGTACAGCCGTAATTTATTCCGTAGAACCTTGTGTACTGTTGAAACTGGCATGCTCAGTTCTCTTACCGCTGTTCTCAAAGATTTCCTGGGACTCTGTGCAAATGCTTCTCAGAAACACTCAACATCATCATTGCTTGTGCTGGGACGTCTGGAACTCTTCTTACTGAGGACACTTCCTGTTTCTAAAAATTTCTTTTTCCAGTCTATGATACTGTTTCTAGAAGGAGAATCTTTCTTGTAATGTGTTCTGAAGTTCCTCTGCGTTTGTGTCACTGATTTTGTCTCACAGAACCACACCACTGTTTGCACTCTCTCTTGCGGAGTCGCTATTTTCTCAACAGTGAACAGTGCACTGACAGCTATGAACACGTTCATGACCTGTAAAGAGGAAAATAAACTTTTTGAGTTGATCTTTCCATCATTGCTAGAGGTTTATTTCTATCATCGTTATTTCCCAAATTATTGAAGATCAAAATTTTTCAGACATTTTGTAGACATCCTGTATTTAAGTGAATGGGAAATTGATATTCTTAACGGATGACTTTGTCTGTTTAAATGCTGTCCAATTCCAGAAGAAGTCAGTCCACACATAATGTAAGTATTAATGGAAATCAGGATGGATTATGTAAATTGTGGAGTAAGTTAAATGTTTGTTACAATAAATTATGATGTAACTGATGTATAGATCTCCTTAGGCAGTCACATCACTGTTTATTCAGAACACCTTATGAGCACAGCCTCACATATTAAGCAAATGTCTAAAAACAGTCTGTCTCTAATGAATTTTACACATTGCATTAGTAAAGCAATTTTATATTCAAAATATAATGATATAGGTCACATGAGTGTAATTCTTAAGTTTTGTTGGACAGATCAATACATTACTATTTGTAAATTGCAAAGATGAAGAAAGACATTTCCAAGTGGAATTTGAAGTTGTATTTAACATTCTCATATTTCTGTACATTTCCTACTTCTTCAAATATCCACGGTTTTGTATATGTGTCCAGTTATGACAACCATGATGTCTGGTTCTATGTATCCATAGTTTTTATATGTACACACAAAGAAAAAAATTACAAATTCCATGCCACGAGATCCATATTTACTGTGTGCAGGGCTGTATTAGCATTCAAAATCAGTTCTGTAGCTTCCAGTAATTTTGTTCCTGTGACAATTTTTGTACTTGTATTGGTAGTTACATATAATGTTTTTACATATTTTTGTGTTCAGTAAATGAACAAGCAGCTCACTTATCAAACGCAAAATAGAAACAATATACTGAAATCGGAGACAGCTTCTTCATATGTATTACAGTAGAGAGAACTCTCCATCATCACTGCTGTCAGAACCTCAGATCCAGCAAAATTTGTTTAATGATAGTAGGCAAGGGGGAGTGCAATAAAGTAATAAGACAGAAAGCTGCAAAATGGAGTGAAGATATACAGTGTAGATAATTTACAACAAGCCATACACTTTGACGAAAATTTTAGTATATTTATTTTCCATGAATGCTGCAGATCTTAACCAAAATTGTAATTTCCACAAACTTGTAGACACACAAACCAGTTCACAATAGACAGACAGACATGACTTTCACCTAATATGTTCTTTGTATTTTTAAGCAAAATCTAAAAGTGCTGAGAAAAGTACCTAGGACTGAGCTTAGAGAAATAGGGCATGAAGCCTGGCCAGCATTCACCAAGTTACAGGAGAGTCTATTGGTGGACTCTTATGAACACAGTGAAAAAAAAATATTCATGTTTCTTAAAAGCAGGGACCATCTTGGCAAGCTGAATGTGATTATAAATATTCCACCAAACCCTCTTCTTCTTAATAGCTTCCATATTTTAAACAGAATTAATAAGTTTCTGGATCTAAGAATGTGACGTTTTATACATGGCATGTCTTCAGATCGCAAATAGAGGAGATTGCCTTCAGATATGGAGAGTAGCTGCGAATATACTTAATAAGCAGTCGCAGACAGGCGACAAGGGGTGATCCTACAGCTTGAAAAGAGGCGTGGAGCTAACAACTCCTCAACTAAGAAATAAGCTTGTTACAAAATGTGACAAAGGACCTCGGACCTGGTCAGATTCTTTGGAAAAACGACCTAAGCTAACGAAAAAGGACATGAGATTTGGTACATGGAAATAAGAAATCTGTAAAGAAATATGAAAATGTAAGTTAGATTTAGTGGGAGTACAGGAGGTTAGATGGGACAGAGGTGACACTGAACCAGCAGGCAAATATACAGTTTTCTATGGAAAGGGAAACTAGAACTAGGAATAAGGCACAGGTATCTTATACATGAGAGAATCATATCAGCAGTTAAGAGGGTAGAGTTTGTTAGTGATATAATGGCACACAAAATACTAAGAGGTCGCTGTTCTGATATCATCCTTCTCAATGTTAATGCTCCAAAAGAGGACAAAATTGATGACATGAAGGATAGGTTCTATGACGGACTACAACTTGTTTTCAATAAATTCCCTAAATATCACAAAACTGAAGAAAGCAGTCTTCTGGGATTTGGCACCGTGTATATGTGGTGTTAACCGACGTTTCGGAGGAACGTATCGCCCCCATCTTCAGGGTTGAAGAAAAAGTATAAGTAAATCTGCAAGCGACAACACCGTGAGACACGGTCAAACAGACTAGTCTGTTCCTCCGAAACGTTGGTTAACACCACATATACACGGTGCCAAATCCCAGAAGACTGCTTTCTTCATAGTCACCGCCGTGAAAGCCTCAAATCTTACATCACAAAACAGTTTTGTTACATTTCAATGTCAAAGTAGGCAGGGAAGACATTTTCAAATCAACAATCTGTTACGAGAGTTTGCACGAAATTAGTAATGATAATGGAGTTGAAGCAGTACAATGTTCCCACATCCTAACATTTATGAATTTACTTGGACATTTCCTGACAGAATGACTCACATACAGATTCACCATATTGTGACAGATAGGAGATGGCATTCAGGTATACTTCAAGTCTCACTGTTCAGGGTAGCAGATTGTGACAATGACCACAGTATGGTGGTGGCAACAATTAGGAAGAAAGTGGCAGTTAGTAAACAATGCACAGAGTTCACATGGAGAAGTTCAATCCCAAGAAATTAATGGAGGTAGGGGATAAAGAACTGTGTTGTGTTGAAATGTCAATCAAGTTTGCAGCTTTGGAAACTTAGGCACTGAGATGGAAATTAATAGAGCTGGGGAAACTATGTATTAGAGAAGATATCAAAATTTCAGCCAAGGAAAGTCTAGCTTATTATGAATTGAAGAAGCATAAGTCATGGTTCAATGAAGAATGCTCAGAATTATTAGACCAAAGAAAACAAGCCAAATTGCAATAGATATATGGGATAATCTGAACAACATAAAATATGAAGCCAGTGGACATTTGAGGAAAAAACAGAGAGAATATCTGAAAGTCAAAATTTTTGAGCTGGCAACAGATAGTAAGAACAAGAACATTAGAGACCTCTACAGAGTAATAAATGACTTTAAGAGGGGTCACCATCCTAGAAGTAATTTAGTAAAGGATGAGAATGGTGATCTGCTTGCAGATTCCCACAACATTTTGAATAGGTGGAAGAACTACTTCTCTCATTTATTGAATGTACATAGGGTAGTGATTTTAGGCAGTTAGAAATACGTACAGCTGAGCCGTTAGTACGTGATCCCAGGCCTTTCGAGGTTGAAATTGCTACTGCAAAATTAAAGATGTGTAAATCGCCAGATAGTGATCAAATTCTGGCAGAACTTATTCAAGCATGAGGTGAAATATTATGTTCTAAGATCCATATGCTAATTAATTCTATTTGGAATAAGAAAAATTGCCTCATCAGAGGAAGGAGTGTATTACTTTACCAGTTCACAAGAAGGGTAATAAAATTAAATGCAATAATTATTGTGGGATATCACTGCTATCAACTTCATACAAAATTTTATCCAATATTCTTCTCTCTAGGTTAAGTCCATACATAGATGAAATTATTGGGGATCATCAGTGTGGGTTTTGACATAACAGATCAACTACTGTACTTCTTTTGGCTTATTTTGGACTTCACCCATCGTCCGGTATATAAAAGACAAAAAACCACGACGTTTCGGAGACTGGATCTGTCTCCATCTTCAGGTGGATAGGGAAGGTTAAACCTACTCAGTTGGGCCCCTTAGAAAGAGCTAGTCTCAATCACTGGACAAACCTTGATCTGTAGAACAACCTATGAACAACCGACAACCGGTTCCATCAGTGGGAGGAAAGAATAAAATCGCAGTAAGAACATGATAGAAAATTTGTGCCAAACTACTGATCAGGTCTTTTGCATTCATCAGATATTGGAAAAAAAATTGGAGTACAATGGGGCAGTACATCAGGTATTTGTAGACTTCAAGAAAGTCTGTTATTTAGGTAGAAGGGAACTATTGTACAATATTCTCATAGAGTTTGGACTACTCTTGACTCTAGTTAGGTTGATTAAAATGTGTTTAAACGAAACGTATAGAGAAGTCCATATAGGTAAATATTCTTTTGATGATTTTCCTATTCAAATTTGTGTAAAACAAGGAGATGCATTATCACCACTGCTCTTCAACTTTGCTTTAGAATATGCCATTAGGAAGGTTCAGGAAAGCCAGGCAGGACTCATATAAAATGGGACACATCAACTGTTGGTCTATGCTGTTGATATGAATCTGCTGGGCAATAACATAGACACCACAAAAGGAAACACACAAATTTAAGTTGACGCTAGTAAGGAAGTTGGTCTAGAAGTAAACACAGAGAAAACTAAGTATATGTTGCTGTCTCATCACCAAAATGCAGAGCAAAATCATGACATAAAGGTAGGTAACAGATGTTTTGAAAATGTGGAACAGTTGAAATATATGGGAACTCCAGTAACAACTAAAAATTTGTTTAGGGGGGGATTAAGAGGAGATTGAATCTGGGTAATGTTTGCTACCAATCAGTCCAGAAGCTCTTTATCTTCTCACCTGCTGTTTTAAAACATAAAAATTAGAATGTACAAAACTATAATTTTGCCTGTGGTTCTGTATGGGTGTGAAACTTGGTCCCTGACATTGAGTGAGGAACATAGATTGAGGGTACAGAATTATAAGGCTTATTTTGGACTTTATCCATTGTCTGGTATATATAAGAAAAAAAACTACAACGTTTCAGAGACTGGATCTCTCTCCGTCCTCAGGTGGAACAACCCAGTGATTGAGACTAGCTCTTTCTAACGGCCCCAACTGAGTATGTCTACCCTGCCCCATCCACCTGAGGACAGAGACAGATCCAGTCTCTGAAACGTGTTTTTTTTGTCTTATTGTATACCAGACGATGGATAAAGTCCATAATAAGCCTTATAGTTCTGTACAGCATACGCCATCATCAGAATGCTTTCAAGTCTATAGATTGAGGGTGTTTGAGAACAGGGCATTGGGAAAATATGTGGACTGAAGAGAGATGAAGTGACAGGAGGTTGGAGAAAACTGCATAATGAGGAGCTTCATAACCTGTACTCTTCACCAAGTATAATTAGAGTGCGCAAGTCAAGGAAAATGAGATGGGCAGGGCATGTAGCACAAATGGGAACGAGGTGGAATACATATAGAATATTGGTGGGAAAGCCAGAAGGAAAGAGACCTCTAGGAAGACCAAGATGTAGGTGCATGGATAACATCAAAATGAATCTTAGAGAGAAAGAATGGGATGGTATGTATTGGATAAATCTGGCTCAGGATAGGGACCAGTGGAGGGCTCTTGTGAACACGGTGATGAACATTCGGGTTCCATAAAATGCTGGTAAGTTCTTGAGCAGCTACATAGTTGGCAGCTTCTCAAAAGGGGCTCAACTCAATGATGTTAGTTAGTTATATACCTGCGTGTGTTATACTGTGTTAACACANGGACGCTAAAATATAGCACATTAATTGTGTTTACGTTTTTCTCCTAATCTATGCGCTAGAAGAGAAAGTTTCTGCGAATCATTTTTATACACTTAGTACCTGATATAACGTTCACTGCGATAAATCTGAGCATATTCTATGGTGGATTTCTGAGCTAGGTTTTTGAAAAACGTACTTTCATTGTTTTCCAATTAAAATTAGCGTTTAGTTTATTTGATCTAAGGCCTGATTATTGAAATATACCAAATGTTTAGTCACCCAGTGCCTTTCCTATCAAGCCATAGAAAGACATGTGGTAATAGCCTGTATGTTTTGAAGGTCCCCCTGAGAAATTGTGGTGCAACATAAGCCAGGCTAAAAGATACACTTTTTTTTTTTCAGCTCTGCATACAGTGTGAAAGTAGCTATCGGTACCCCACTTAAAGACTGGCATATGTGAGAGTTTCTTTTTTGGGGGGGGGGTTGCTATTTCTATTAAACGTCCCACGACTGACATTTAAACCGAATCCAAGTTAAAGTTTGATCCTACTACTGTGCCCCTTGCTTTCTGAAATACTGATGTAGAAGGGGGAGGGGGGAGGCATCCGTGGTCCGTGGATATTTTCAAAAAACATTATTCCGTTCATGAACTAGGCATTTCTATGTGGAGAGGCAGTGTCAATTAATGGTGTATTTCCAGCAGAATAGCAGCACAACGATTTAGTTAACATGACAAGAGGATAATAGATGTATGACATGGAGGCCAAACTAACTTGTGGAGTGAAACGACGCTAGTCTTTTGCAGTACAATAATATAATTCTGTATGGAATCTGTTATTTTAAAAATGTGTGTATCGCATTTAGTATGTAAATTCTTCAGGAATATAGGCGGTGACAGTACGAGACTGCAATGAACATTCTGCTTGTATGAATCATTGTTGTGTGACATTGTTAAGTTTTAAAATGGCGTGTCATAAATTTATTTAAAATTCTGTATGAAACACGTGAACCTTGTTTGGCAGCATTCTTATGATTCTGAAATTGAAAAATCCTGAAAAAGTTGTTTTGGGTGTTGAGTTCAGATATACTACCATGGTCTTTCACCTTCAACCATGTAAAACCTTATTCTGGATTGCAAATTTATTTTGTTCAAGGGATAAATTAACACAAAGATTCGTCTAAATCTGTAACTTGTAATCCGGTGAACCTCGAAATGTACCACACCAACAGCTAATTTTAATCCCCGTTAGATTGCTTGCATCCATTTGTTTCTCTTTTTTCTTAAAGAAAAGAGTGTGGAGAATACAAGCCGGGTCAGTGGTCATCTCTGCTTATGGCTCGTCTTAACACTGGATCCTCCATCCAATCGCGACAAAATTAGTACCGTTAATCCTTATTTGTTCGGGAGATGGGACTCAATATTGTATAGGTAACATATAGAGGGTCTACCTGAAAGAATGCCAAGATTTCATGCTACACGTTGTACCGATCGTGCAGAACACGCAGTCAAAACTACTGTCTGTTAATTACAGTTAGAATGGGCGCGAAATTGCTGCCAGTGAAAGCGTTTCAGTTGATGATAACATTACAATTACCAGTATCAGTATGTCTCTTTTCGTTCCTGAGTTGCAGGTGTGTGAAATCCTGACATTATTTCTGTTAAACCCTAAAAATGCTTATGTTGTTTGTAATGCAGACCATAGGCCGAGAGTCCCCGTAACATAGGAAGGAATCAATACCATGGCGTGAGTGAAAGGGTCAAGTGTGATGTGTAGACCTGTAAAAAATAATGCTTACTGTGTAGATAGCAAACTAACTGTAATTTGCAAGAACTTCTTGCATTGCAGACATAAAAGTAGTTAATGGCTGGCAAGCTTTACTTCAGACTGAAGTATATAATTTTGCCTCTTTAGATTTGCTCGTAACACCGAAATTCATGGTGTAGAAGCTTCTCCTGGGAGTGGACAGTATAAGATTATGGTGGTTCTATTCCGTCCATCCATAATATTTTGATAAAATCCTAAGATATACCACGAGCGCTAATTTGTGCATCTTTCGCAATGAAATTATGAAGAAGATAGTCAATTATGTAGACGAAAAAATAAAGAGTACAGGTTTGTTAAAATAAAATGCTATTTAACTTATGCATATTTAAGTAATAACACAGTTGCTAACCGAAAATAAACTTATGAAAACACTTAAAGAAATATCTGGAGAGTGTCTGTGGCGGATTTGTAAACTGGATTAATGAAGCGATTTATGAACAGTAGTAACTGTGAAGAAAGCAGTCTTCTGGGATTTGGCACCGTGTATATGTGGTGTTAACTGGACGTTTCGGAGGAACGTATCGCCCCCATCTTCAGGGTAGAAGAAAAAGTATAAGAATTCTGCAAGCGACAACACCGTGAGAAACTGTAAAGCCTCAAATCTTACATAGTAGTAGCTGTGTCGGCGAAAACAGTGAAGTTCATAGGTCTCGGCGGACAGTTTAAAAAATTTCCTACGTTCATATTCTGTAGTCTGCAAAGATGAAAGGAACCATATTTTTATAGAATTCGATGTGGTGATAAGTGGGCATAGATTCCTGTTTATTTCCTAGTACTATATTCTTGACTGAAGACATTAGATCTGCATATACGCCAGAGTCGATTGTGTTACAGTGTTGCAGAAAGTCCTTGAAATTAACACGAAGCATACCACAGCATACGGACTGAATTTACTCAGATGTGTCTTCTGGTAGTAGTGATGCAAGTGCAAGCAACTGTGTACAGAATGTGTCATCATAACATGTCATATTTTATAGGGGAATTTCTGGCCATCAAAATAAGTAAGGTAGTTCATACAAATACGTAACCTAAGACTGGGGCCACACGAGCGCACGAAATACGTCCGTTGCAACGAACGTACTTTATGACGGACGTTGCTGAGGACACAACATAGTTGCAGAATGCATAGTTTTCTTGTCTGCAATGGAGCCAGAAGAAAGCGTAGCATTCGCCTCTCTTGTTTATTTCTACAACGGACGTTACACGTTCGTTACAATGGACGCACTTTGTGCGCTCGTGTGGCCCCAGCCTAAAGGCCTTTCTTGAAAAGTTACTGCTTGCAATCCGCATGCGACAAGGATGTTGTTCTGTTGTTGCAATGCCTGTAGAACTGCCGATCCTATAATGTACGGTGTACAGAAGCATGCGAGCTACCTGCACAAACTGCATGAAATTACCACGATTTGGTACTCTCCGCTTACGGAATTTTTCTCTGTATTTCTAAGAGCATCTGTAGCATTTCCGTTGCACTTTCCTAGCGCAATGCATGCCGGTCTGTAGACAGCCTCTAGAAATGTGTTCTGGAGGTGCTCGGTTCGAATCTTAGCCGGGACACTAACTATCCTCGTGGGTTTCCTCAATTCCTCCGGGTGGGACTGCAGGAAGAGTAGGTCGATGAGGTCCCTGCCGCTTATTTTCAGATTCTGTCCAACTCGACATTCATCTGTCATCGAACATCTGACCCTCGGTATGGAAAAGGCGTCCTTAAGTAACCCACAGAAAAGATGTTTTTCTTCCTCTCGCTCCCGCTTTTGGGGCACAGGGCTGAGTTCTCAGTTTCACTGATCAGTTTTACAGACGGTAGTACTCCTTGGAAGGTGATCAGCTCGTCGCATGGACTCTACCTAAACATAGGACAATATAAACATAGAATAAACGCATACACACACTAAACATCCATACCTTGTGTAGGATTCGAACCCACGATCCCGGCTTCCGAGCGAGCGAAGAGAGTTCATGCCTTAGACCGCTCGGCTACCGTGACCGGTACAATGTCTCCTAATTCAGGAAATATATAGCCACTTTCCACATTGCATCAGCACGTAATGTGCTTTCCCAAGCTTATGTTGCTGTAGGCTGATTGGAAATAAAACAGCGTTTGAAGTGGCTATTTCATTTCTTGCATTAGCGGACATGCATCTTGTGCTGGGAGAGTTCAGGGGACTACTACAGATGCTGTTAGAAGATACAGAATATAATGCCTTTAATGGAGAGTGCCAGATTCTCGTATTTCCCTTTCTGTTGATGGCTGACTCCGAGAGATGGGTACATTTCTCGGAATGTGTTGAGATGTTCGGAGGGACGAACAGATCCCTCCCGTCGTTGACAGCCTTTCAGCAGTAGCAGACGCCTTGCTGGACGCACAGATAACTCGCATGTTTCTGTGCACCGTATCGCATCATTTTCGGTCTGGGCAGAAGTTAGTACCACACGATGCATCTGCAAGACGCACGTTGTGTCAATGAATTTTGTAACAGTCGGCTGAGGAACATACATTTACAGCAGAGGTTTTCTTCGCCGATGAATCATGCTTCACTATGACGAGGATCACGAGCAATCACAAAGAATTTGTGAATCCTCGTGATCGAATGAAAACGCTCATACGATTCGAACACATCATTCGCAGCGTTGGTTTTCAAATATCGTGTGTGCTGGAATTGTAGGTTACTGCCTCATAGGCTTTCATACTTTTATCCACATGAGTTTATGGCCCCAGTTATCTTAATTTTCTTCAAATACACTAAAATGGACTACCGAAAGATGTGTCCTTCATTTTGCGCCTGTGCATGTGGTTTCAGCACAACGGCAGTGCACCATATTACAGTAGTTAGGTGCATCAATGGTTGTCTGAAAAATATGTTGGACGCTGGATTGTTTATGGAAGTGAAGCTTCAGTTTCTTGTCCAGCATACTCTCGATCTTCCTATGGGGATATTTTAAAACCGCTGTCGATACTGTAGAGAAATTATGGCGTCGAATTAAATAATTTACCGGTGAGGCAAAAAAATACACGCGGAATCTTGGAACCGCTTGAAAGTTTCTTTTTCACGCAAAACTGAATTGCGTGTCCATGGACATGAAAGCCATTTGAAACACCTCTTGCAAGAGAGTAATAAAAATATATATTAATAGCTCCCTGTTTATTTTATTATTATATACAACTCGTTGATGTCAGAAATATTTAAGGCGTGACCGTGGAAGTTGAAATTAGAAACCCTGTGACCTTTTAGGGAAGGCCCTAAGAATAAAGGTAAAGGTAATGTGAAACTATCCCTGTAACAGGCCGTGAAGGCCCCATAGGGTTGTGAGACGTCAAGGCTTCCACATTATCTAGACAGTCGGCTCACAGATGTCGGTGAGGTTGTCAGCCTTACGCACCGGCCACCCTTTAGCCTCCAGGAAGATTCCTGGTACTCATTTCTGTTAGGCCCTCAGAGCGCATATTTGTATTATATTTTTACTGATTTGAATGTCCAGAAATACTCCTGTGAAATATGGCACGTAATAATGAGAATTCTGCATATTTGCATCGTAATATATTGATGTCAAAAGTCCACTTAGATTACTGTTGGTCTGAAATTACGGTTTACCGACACGGCTCTGCTAAATTGATCTATATGGATATTTTCGAGGTGCTTGTTTTAAGAAGGGAAAACAATCTTCAAAGTATTTGCAATTTAACCTCAGTTTCATAATACCTAATACGAATTACACTTCACATATCCTTATCCACATATTATTAGCATTAGCAAAATAGAAGGAATGTAGGGAGTTGAAACAAAACACTTTTGGTGTCGTTCCAGACCTACTGCTCGATTACATATTACGGAAGGCAGACAGACCTACTCGTACATACATTCTCCCATGACTGTAGTAAACCATAACGCGTCATTTATTAGCTTTCGTACTTGTAGTGCAAAACTGTTATTCTTCCCGGCATCAGGGTGATACCAAATTTTCGAGTAATTGCAGTACAATCTTATAGCTGCTTCCGTACTGCTCACAACTCTCTAACTTCATGGAGTTGAGCCCTTCTTGAGAAACCGCCAGTTGTGCAGCTAGTCAGGAAATTCAAAGCATTTATGGAACCTGAATATTCATTACCATGTCCACAAGAGCCCTACACTGGTTCCTATCCTGAGCCAAATCAATCCAGTCCATAACACCCCATCCTATCTCTCTAAGATTCATTCTAATGTTATCCACCCACCTACCTCTTGGTCTTCCTAGTGGTCTCTTTCATTCTGGCTTTCCCACCAATGTCCTATATGCATTCGTCTTCTCCCCAATTCGTGCTACATGCCCTTCCCACCTCATTCTCCTTGACTTGATCATTCTAATTATACTTGGAGAACAGTATAAGCTATGAAGCTCCTCATTATGCAGTTTCCTCCAACCTCCTGTCACTTCATCTCCCTTCAGTCCATATATTCTCAACACCCGTTCTCAAACACCCTCAGTCCATGTTCCTCCAGTTCACAAATCTTACAGAATTGCATGTATATGCAGGCGTAGATATTTGTCTTGTTGCATGAGTTACATGAGCGGTAAAGCACATGTTATATTCACAAGGCCATCAATTTCTCCAGAACGTCAGAACAGGAAGCCTGCCTTAAAACACGATAAACCTCCTCCTTCCCGTCCTTTATGACTCAACGTTTATAAGCCTGACCAAATCCAGCGCATCATCATTTTCACACATCTTTCATCGAAGGCATTAACTGTGCACTCATGAAGCTCATGAATGTGATATAACACACTCCCAGTTCGACAGCGGTCCACATTTTTAATCGAAATGTGTCTTGTGTCGTGTTCCTCCTCGTTCGTACGAAACGGGATAGGTGACGACACCTATCCCATTCCCCCATAAATCGTTGTGTTACATAATTTTTACTTTTCATTCAACAGGAAACATCTACAGCTGAAACAGCATCATTAATACCAGTTAATAAACAATACCAAAAATCATTTGGTATTTCCATCGTATTGCGCAAGTGAAAACGCACTACGCATATTAGAGTTTTGGGTGTAATCTATCGTCAATTATGTTAACTTGTTTCAAGAACCGCCGGCCAATCGCTCCTGCCATCTGTTGTGAAACTGACTAGTTGTTTAGAAGGAGAGCTGTGGCCGTATGAGCTAAAAACCGCAGTCTCTGCTCCTGTTTATTCATTCCTTTGCTGTGTTTATCTTCTATTGTAGTCATTGATGTAATCTGACTATAGTAGAATCGAACTTCGCTCTGTATAATTTTTACGTGTTCCCTGTATGATATAATATATAAGCACATAAATCTTTTGCACCTTGTACTTTCGGGAAATTTTAAAACACGTTCTGTTTTGATATTGCCTATATACAGGCGAAGTAGACATTATAAGGTAAAAATCTGCTTTAGGCATGTTAGATTTCAACTTCCTGTCATGCTAAGATTATAGTAGACAACTAGAAGCGCCTTATTCACGTGGTAAAGTTGCAGGCTGGAATAGGGGAAGGAAAGAGGGGAAGTAGGGGTACCTTTCGGATCAATACGATCATATGGGGCTAGGTTTTGGATACCCATCCCGGTGGGGGCAGAAGGGATTGTGCGGCACGGTAACTGAAGGCCAGCCTTACTGTACGCATCCAGGAGCGCGTGCACGGTCCGAAAATGGCACCAAACACAGTTTGGGCGATGTCTCTACAACAGATTAGAATTAGTGTCTATTGAACATATAGTCAGTGTTACGTGTGTATGGAACAAAACATGAAATACCGCGTGAATTTATTGGTAATCCATAATATAATAAATGGATTATAGTGTTTTAAAAGTGGAAACCAATTAATAGAGCCCCCCTTTCAATTTGTAATCGAAGTGTTGATAAGATAGCAACAATAAGCCAAGATGTCTGTAAAGGTAAGCGATTCCTACGCAATAATAGATCTATTTCCTTTCCATAGCTGTTATTAAAGTTATAAGCCCCGTAATTTACTCTCTTTGAAGTTGTGATAAATCACTACAGTGTTATGGTTCACGCATCTGATCAAGAAATAACCCCGACTGACAGTGTAGCGAGGTAGTGCGTGTTTTGTACTTCTGTGTTATGTTAATTCACGTTATTTTCTTTTTTTGTGAGACTGTGGCTAACAATACTGCAACGTAAATTATGTTTTTAAAGTAGTGTGTAACTTAATTTGCATTACTTAACGTTACAGTAGTTTTCTGATTTGCTAATGGGCATGACGGCGAATATATTTGATGATCATTAAATAAAAAATACTACACTGTAGGAAAAGCAGAAGCTAATTGAGATATAATTCCAGAATTCATTCCCTTCTTTTGAAGCTAATACACAAATAGCTAGTCAAAATACTACCCGTCTTGTATTAAACTTAAAGATTTATCACCGTGTCAACAGAAGCCCATCACTGGCCCTTATTCTGAAGCAGATATAAACACTCAAAACCTACAACCCTATTTATTTAAGATCCCTTTTAATATTGCCTCCCGTCTACACCGACGTGGGGGCACGCAGTAGCATAGTTGGGTGAGACACTATGCTAAAAGCCGGAAGGTCGCAGGTTCGATTCCGGATGAGGTTATTGGATTTTTTATTTGATATAATCTTTCCAGCCTCGCTATATTTCTAGGGTCGACTCAGAGTGAAATGAACAAGATAAATCTTCCTGGAGGTAAAGTGCTCCCGGCATGTAAGGCTGACAACTTCACCGCCATCTGTCAGCCGATCGTATAGAAAACATGGGTGCCACTACTCCACGGCTTGATACAGGGAGAGCTTTACTTTTACCTACACATAAATATTCCAAGCCATCTTATGTCAGATCATCGAGCAAAATTTTGAATGTATTTAAAAATCTCTCCCATGCGAGCTACATGCACGGTCCGTCTTATTCTTAATTACCTAAACATCATAATAACATTTGCGGGAGAGTGTAAATTATGAAATTCTATGAATATTTTTTTTTTTCGGTTGCTTCTCATTTGCCTTCTCTCCCCCAGGCCGAAATATTCTTGTTAACAGTTTTCCAATGCTTCATTCCACATTCCTTTCTTAGTGTGAGAGACCATAATTTACTTACATACAAAACGTGGATAAAATAAAATGTTTTTATTTTTAAATTTTCACGAGTATATGCGGGAAGCCTTAAATATTGCCTCAGCATTCATTTGTAATAGTAACCTGAGGCATAAGAGAATCTTGTTTCTGATGTAGTGAGTTTAAATTTAGTGCAGCAGACCTGTATGTTGCGAACAGCTGATAAATGCGCTCTGTGGGGTCGACACAATGAAGACAGCCTCGTCTGACAAGCGAAGATGCTGAACATCATCTTTCCCTGTGCTTCAAGCCTGTCCAATTTAATGGAACTGGGGTTTTCACGTCGTTGGCTATGGAGAATACAATCTTATTGGATGTATGGAAGAAGTGAAGAGAAGAATAACCCTACGTGTTAACCATCAAACACCACCTCTGTGATCTAGTGGTCAGCGTTCCTGGCTACAGATCCAGAGGTCCAAGTTCGATTCCCGGTACTACCAGATTTTTTCTGAGAAGTAGTGGGTCTGGAACGGGGTCCACTCAGCCTTGTGATGATAATTGAGGAGCTATTTCAAGGAAATAGCTGCTCCGGTCTATAAAACCAAAACTAACGGCCGTGGAGATTCGTTGCGCTGATCACGCGACACCCTCTATCCACAAAAGTTGGCACTAAACTTCGCCGACAAGCGACGGTCGTTCGGTCGGCATAGTTCACTTGCGGACTAAAATCACGGAGTTTCGGAGTTAACCATCAAAATGCAATCGGCATACTCTACGACCATGAAGGTGAAGGAAGGGTGTTTCTCTGAAACGATGGAGAATTTCTTCTGGACTACATGGCATTACATCATGGAGACTCTATTTTTAGTGGCCTTTTATCACATCTTTCGGAAACATGAAGGTAAATCTGTCCTCTAACAGACCGTGGAGGCCCATATGTTTGTGATACGTCGAAGCTCCTACATTTTCTAGATAATCGGCTCACAGATAGCGGTAAGGTTGTCAGCCTTACGCGTCGGCCGGCCACCCTTTGTCCCCAGGAAGATTCCTTAAGGGTCCCATACACGTACGAGTCTGGCTCGAGAGTTCGGCTCAGCGAGCATGACTCGGGTGTCGGGCTCGGATTAATTTCATCACAAACGCATTAGCTGACTCCCAACTTTGCGACCCACACACGGACGAGTTTGGCTCATTGGAACCCGAGCCAAGTCGGACTCGCGAGCCAGACTCGTACGTGTATGGGCCCCTTTATACTCATTTCTGTTAGAGGCTGAGTCGACTCTCAGGGACATAGTGCGGTTGGAAGGATTAGTTCAAGGCAAAAATAAAATGACCTAATCGGGAATCAAATCTGCGACCTTCCGGCTTGTAACAAAGTGACTCAACCAACTCCGCTACAGCGCCTTCGGATACATGTTCCCCGTTTACGCATGCGCAATCTCCGAAACTGCAACGGATTTGAATCAACGTATGACAATCTCAGTTGAACTGGGTATATAGCATCGAATGAAAGGTGAATGATAGCGACGAATTGGGACAGTCATGGGAAGAGGCCGCGGCCCATATTATTGTCACAGCACTTGGAGAGCTGGGAAAGCAAGAAGAAGTCTTGGGAAAGCTGGCATCCGAGCCAAAAATTGAACACAGGCCTATTTAATACTACAAAATGACGGCTGAAGGCGGGAATACTGGAGCCAGAAATGATGACCGTTGCTAAGCAACAGCTCGGTAAACAAATTTCCGCGGCAACGAATTCACTCACAATAGATTAACCGCCGAAGCTGTGTTATCTGTACTTTCCTGCCTAGGTTATATAAAGATGATGAATGGGCAGTCAGTAGACAGCAACATATGGTCATGAGTGCCACGGTATTTGGAACCAAGAATGACCTTGCTGGCGAGGGCCAACTGCAATTTACCCGACCGACAAAGTTAGTCTTGAGCAATCACTCATAGCTGGAGTTTAGACGTGAGTATGTAAGTAGAGGAATGAATGAATGTATGAGGGTTAGGCCTTCTCGGCCCTTGCACCGCGACCTCAGTGGTCTATTGTGCTTGCCCCTTTTTAATTATTCCCTCAGAAGCCCCGCGCTTCGAATGAAGTAGAGGAATCTCAATCGTTAGAAGCCGCTGCCTAGCAACGACTAATGAAGACGTAACAGACTGAGAATATTTAGTGTGGCCTCAAGTGATTTGTATGGTGTGATGGTGTGTAAATGTGTAAATTATCTGTTGTAATTATTTGAAGGTACGAGTTAGAAGCATTCAATAAATCAAATTATCAATCCAAACACCGTGTGTAGTCTTTAACACGTGACCTACGCAGCAAGAAATTCGTCACGACGAATCCGTCGTCGGAATTTGAAACCAAGTACCTCGTGAATGCAGACCAAGAGCTCTTCCACTGAGCTACTTTTCCTTTGCGTTACAAAATCCTAAATAAACAGTCTGAATATACTAAAATCGTGCAATGGGTGGCTGTCCCATTCTCGGAGCTTCATAAAATTGGTTCTATAAGAACAACTAGTACGAAGCGCGCTTGTCTATTGATGGAAAATATTTATTTAGAAAATAATTTATGTTCACGTGGAATATTTTCCCTCTATACTAGTAAAATTAAACTCCTTCAAAAATTCCTTACCTGAATGAAACTTGTCTAAACCAATTTTGTAGCAAATGTACAAACTTTGTTATTTATGTGTAGGGATTATACAAAGACATTGAACTAATCGCGATATCGGATATCCAATCAGAACTCACAGTGCCGTTTAATAATACCATCTTCTATTTCTATTCGTAACTACTGCTTCTATTTCTTCCATCTTCTGCTATCAACTCATAACTGACATACTCGTATATACCTCGTATATAGCGACTGGATAGCAATCGTTTGCAGCCATCTTCTTGTCCTACCCGCAACAACTACCAGTCATAACGGTCACAACTGCTTACAGACACGCAGAATAGGAAGAATTAGTCTTGTAATTGGACACTGATTAGAAGCGGGAAGGTGCCTGATCCTTGAAAGATTGAGTACTGTAATTGGATCTCAGGTTATTTAACGACGCCGTGACAACTGTAAAGGAAAAGCATAACGAAATGATAGTATGATTATGTAAGCTGATCTGGAAATAATGGAAAAGTAAGTGTTCGTAATCTACAATAGGTTACAGCTTTCTCTTGGAGGCGCTGAAGGAAGTCATAGCAAATTTCATTTGAAACAACCGACGATCTGCCTGCGATTCGGACTTAGTACCGTCTTGTTACCAGACAAACACACGTTGTCGCTCTCCGAAATCAACTTGTTGGAAAATCGCGGTGGCCTATCTGTCTGGGGTGTGTATAGGTACTCGTTTCAAGACATAACTCTCCGAGAGTTTTTATCTGAGTGGAATGTGTCGAACACAAGATACAGAGAAATATGAAACGTTCATTTTATACCTAAATTTTAATTGGAGTGAATGTCAACCGTATACGTATATCCGCCCATTCACTCGCTCGTAGCAAAATGTTAAAACTCGAGTTAAAGTTTACAATTGCTTAATATGAAGAGGGTGTTTGTTGTTTACTTTCACATACTGACCACATTTTCAAACAAATTTAAGCACAATTTACTGGATTTATAAGACGCTTTACTTTAAAGCAATGTTGTAAACTTATTTCCATTCTGAATAATAATGTGACATGAGTGGCGCAAAAAACTTTCATTGCTAGACAACGGAACGGTAAACAGGATTCCGCAGTAACAACCACGGAACAACAAGAATTTTTATAGTGATATTTTCTGCGTTGTCCGTGTAGGAGCTATATAAGGAGAACCAACTAAGATCTCTGGTCGTGATTCTTGAGAGGCTTGGCGCCAAGATGAACTGATTGACGGTACCGTCAGTTGAAAAGTAACTTTGACTTTGACTTCGACTTTTTGTTCTGTCGAGAATGTGAGGGAGTTATCATCATGGGTTAGCTGTGGAAATCACAAGCTAGCGATGACAGGAGCCGCTGAACACGAAAGCTGAGAAATCTACATTGTTGAGAGCCGTAACCTAACAACGGTTAACGAAGAAGAAATATAGAAGAATTACAGAGTGCTACAGTGAATTGTAAAGTGCGCTTATATGCGATATATTTAAAATTATTTGTAATTACAAGTTATAAGTATTCAATACATTCATTTATCAATTCAGACACCGTGTATGATCAATAACACGTGACAGCATCATGTCAGAACTTTAATCCAATCATTTATCGTCAACTACCGTTAGGGACATAGAAGGAATCAGATATCGGGCGAAGAACGGCAGACTCGGAACGAAATACTGACGGGGTGCTGGGGTGGGGGGCAGATTTGAATTGACGAATGACCTACTAACTCACTTCAACTGCTTGCATGTCAGAAATATGAATAAGAATTAAGATAATATGCAAATTAAGAATGATAGCACGTAACATTCATTTTTTCTGTCTCAGACTCTCAACATGTGTAAACATGACCAGTTCTGAGACGCAGAACAATACCATCCATATACAGATTACGAGCAAATGAGGAAACAGTGTGCTGGAAGTTACGCTAATACGCAATTCAAGAGGATGTTAGTACTATTCCCGTAACTAATGACTGAGGAGAAGCACAAAAATTATCGAATGACATGTATTGGAGGATAATATCTATGCTTCGCATGGAAATCCCTTGTTCGAATCTCCCCCCGAGGATCTACTTAACCAGAATGAAGTGTTTCCTTTTTCCGTAGTCCCTACATGCAGACGACAGGATAATATTTGGCAATATGATACGTCCTCTTCTTTCAACATCCTTTACGCTTCTTGCATAACCATCTTACAATTTGACGCTTCATAACCTATGCCGTTGAGAAAACATCTTTAAATAATTCATTTGATGAAGCAAGCACGAAAAAAATCCCTCGAATTGGTCCTGGGATCGTTAGAATAAGAACGGGCTGCACAATGAACTATCGAACCCTTTCTGAACAAACGTAAATAGGATAATGACATTTGTTATACTTGGAATTTTCACACGAGGATTTTTACCTTGTAAAGCATTTCGTCTGACAAGGGGTGAAAGTCGAGGCAGGACTCCAGACTTACGGGAAATGGGAGTTATAATAGCGAGTATAATAATAGGCACACACACATACAAATGCCCTGTGCAGGATTTGAGCCCGTGACCCGTCGTTTTTTCAACTTGAATCTGTGAACTCCTTAAATGGAAGCTACTTGGATCAGTTGAGTAAATAAAATAAAAAGGTAAATTTGTTCCCGTTCTTAAACAATTAAGCACCTCGCCATGAAGGCGTGTGAGGAAGCGGACAGATCCACATGTTCTTCACCTCGGCACTAGCTGGAGGGGAGTGATCAGCTACACACCACGGGAAAGGGACCCCAATACCCATTAGATAGGAGACTGGGCCCAGAGCCGATCTGGGCAAAGTAAAGAAGAGAAAGATCTTGCCCGACCTGGACTCGAAGTCGGAACCCTAGATAGTCCAACACGTAGCTAGTCGCTCTACCGACTCCGCTATCCCAACTCTGCATTCTTTTAATCAGCATTATAAAGACGAAGCAAAACTCTGCTTATTAGTTGCATTTGACTTTACAGGAGTTCTATAGCACATGGCAGAATGAGACGCAGTGCAAGAACAAGGGCTGCAATGCAAATGACTAGTATGTCACTCACGTAAAACAATGTGCTCGTTACGCACGAGGGGCAAATTTAAGCAGGTACATTAGTCACTGTACAAGAAACATGGCGACATTTCCTTCTTGTTTAGTAATACCTTGCTGTGTGCTGCCAGAGGACACCAACTGTTTGCTCTTTTGAGCTGGTTGCCATGGTACCTCGCTTAATCACTTATATGTAGCTACAATTCCGTATCATTTCCCCCGTACACCGCTCTCGTACTCCCTTGGGTTGTCCAAATGCAGTTTATTAACTCCGGAATGGAATCTGTAATTCAGTAAAACGAATGTAATATTTTTGTAATCTAGCTTGTCAGCTGTAACATGGGCCCATCGGGGAGGCAGAGAGGACAACGATAGAAGAAGAGATGAAGTAGTGAGATGTTATTAAAAAATTTCATTACTTTTTGCATGAGTTTTTTTATTAAACGTAATATAGTTGAGTACTCGCTCACGTATGCATTGCTTGCAGTGAGGATTGTAATGGTGATGAAAATACCTACTGATTTTTCTTAATACGTTAAACAGAACAGAATGGGAAGGTGGTTGTGAATTATGAATTGGTAAAATTGGGGAGGCTGTCGTGGCCAATCTGAAGTTATTATTCCGTTACTAAAATATAGTTAATCCTGTGCTTAACTGATTAAACACTATGCCATGAAAGCGTATTAGGGAGTGAATGTATAGACCCATATTTTTTTACCTCGACACTAGCTGGAGGTGAGTGGTAAACTTTACGGCCCAACCGCTTTACCCTCGGAGAAAGGAGCCCCCGGTACTCATTGGATATGAGGTTGGGTGGACTCCAGACCCGATCTTGACAGCGTGGAGATGAGAAAAGTGTTGAAACTGCCGGTACTCGAACTCCCACCCCTCGGCCGTGCAGCTGTTATACCGACTGAGCTATCCCGTCTCCCCTTCTTCCGTTACTTTCTGGAAGAAATTAGGAAAATCGCGAACAATCTCATTCAAGTTAGACGGTGCCTGACCGACATTCGAATAGTCTGCCTCCAGAGTAAAAATACTGCAGCTGCACCAATATGCTCAGTGTGATTAATATTGGGTAATTGTAAAGTATCTCTGTACCGGCCACCGTAGCCGAGCGGTCTAAGGCATGTACTGTCGTCGCTCGCTTGGAAACCGGGATCGTGGGTTCGAATCCCACTCAGGGCATGGATGTTTAGTTTTTGTGTGTGTGCGTTTTTCTGTGTTTGTGTACAGGTAGAGGCCTTGCGACGAGCTGATCACCCGCCCAAGAAGTAATACCAAATGTGTAAGATCTAGAAAAACCGAAGTGAACGGATAAGTTCATGGAGGTAGGCCTAGGCCCACTGGGGCTGTAGTGCCAAGGGGGGAAAAAAATATATCTCTGTACTTAATTATCACTACATGAAGGCTTACTGAACGCTGCTCTCAAGCTGTTAGAACTCCTTTGCATTCGGTAGGTCCCGGGCGTAAACCTCGGTCCGAAGAATGTCAGAGGTATTTAGTTGTATCCTATATTCTTTGCAGCAAATGTGGGAATAGTCGGCCACAGTAGCCGCGCGGTCTAAGACATGAACTCTCTTCGCTCGCTCGGACGCAGGGATCGTGGGTTCGAATCCCACTCAAGGCATGAATATTTGATGTCTGTATGCAATTATTCTGTTTGTAGTGTCTTGTGTTTAGGTAGCGGCATTGCGACGGGCTGATCACTCATCCAAGAATCCTATCATCTATGAAAAATTATTACGGGACTGAATAAGAGGCCTGAGCGTGAATATCGCAAAAATAAAGTGTTAGAATGGCGCCTTCAGTAGGCCAAGAAATCCTCTGGAACTCGTTATTCACGCAGTCACACTGACATTCTAATCTGTGATCTATGTAGACAAGGAGCGTTAATAACCCAAGAATAAACAAAAATAAGTTGTACAGAAGGCCTGGTGACAAATAAAGATTTAGGGTTAACCTACTCAGTTTCGAGATATATCGATTAATACTGTAATTTGATAATGTTATAATTCTAAATTTTCAGGAGGAAAGTGAATACATAAATGTGAGCTCCATGATAAAATTAGGAAAAAATTTATTCTGATAATTATAATTTTTCAGTTCCAAACCTGTTTTCATTCCGTCTCCTTCCCAGTGCACTGAAGGTAAAGACGTAACAAAACAGAGATTTTTCTATTTATTCTGTTCGAATGAGAAACGTGAACATAAATTACAAAATATTTGAAAACTAGCGCAGGAAAATCTTTGGGCCTGAGAAGAATGAAGTGAATATCCAGTTTATGATATTACATGACAAGGAGCACTGTGATATGCAGCCCATAACGTACAGTACTCTTAGGATAGTGAAATCCAGGATATTTGAATGGCTGGGCATATGGCTTGGATGGGCTATGATGAGTGCATACAGAATATCTCTGTGGTTTACAGTATACTTTAGTTCTGTTGGCCTGTATAGTGTCTGTGTGCAATTATGCTGGTTTTCTTAATAACGATTTGAGCCCCATTAGGAGCACCCTCAATATTTCTCGTAAAAGAGGACAAGAAGTTCTTGGAAGAACGAATCGCCTGCTTTCCCTGATGCGTCGCATACCGCATAGAAAATGACGCGTCCAATCATTGTGTGTTTATTCGTTGCCGCGAAAACATTTTACTGAGCTGTTGCCTAACAACGTTAAGGTGATACACATAGAGACACACAGACTGATGGAAGGGATTTATGAAATACGCCGTTGGGATTAGCTCAGAAATCTTGATATACGTACAATGTTTCATAAAGATTTTTTAGCCATTCAAAAGTTAACATGGGGGATACACAGACATACAGAAAGCATGGGTTTCGCTTAACAGTCTTTAATTTTTCAAAATAAGGAAATTTGACTAAAAACTTACTTGGCAAGGGATAAACTGGTTCATAATATTTTATGCATCTCAAATCGCATAAACTGGTTACCTATCAAACCAGTGGGTTTAAATACATGAGAGTTTTCTTCACAAGTATTCACCCATCTGGGACAGCTCTCTCTCATAGTGCTGTGTCGTTTGTTACATACATTCACGAATGATGCTAATATATATACATATAAACCATGTTAACTGTACAGTCCTGCCTATACATATACAAAAAGCAACAATGGACAACCTCTGTCCTATTTCAGACATCCCCCACACCAGACTTGCTCCGGTTGAAGTCATAGAGGAAACCAAATAAACACATGGCTCTTTGTTTCATAGCTTAGCGTCTACTTATATTTTGTGGATTCAGTTTAGCCAAATGTAAATGAAATGCATAATGCAACTTGGAGCAGATTACATTGTGGAAACGACTGTTAAGATTCGGTCCAAAGCCCTTCTTCTTCTTCTTGTGTACATTAACACTTTGCTTTGTACCATGAAACTGGGTCTGCCTTTGTGTTAAAGTAGGCCTGTATACTTGTGTAATTTTATTTCTTGCTTTACACGTGTATGATACTTTGTCTATCGTATCAGGGGAATAATAAAGGATGGAACGTCAGACAGCAGATGCTGTTGAGGGTATTTGTATCGAAAATGAAGCAAGTAAGAGGAGGCTGGAGAAAGCTGCATAAATACGAGTTTCGTCCATGATATGTATGCAGTGTCCGTCTTTTAGTGCAATCAATTTCACTTGTTATTTCACAACATGTTTCGGCACTATAGTGCCATCATCAGGTGCTCCATTTATGTTAATCTATTTCATTGCTTCCCATACAACATACAACATTACGAGTTTCGTGTTCCTCACCTAACATTATTTCATTCCTCAATGGTTCTACAAAACTTTTTGAGCCCTGGTTTCATCTTCAGTTATGTAATCTCTTTTACACAAACAGTAGGACTCCATGGACGAGTGATCAGCTTGTAGCAAGGCCGCTACCTACACACAGGACAATATAAATACAAAATAAATACATACACAGACATTCTTGCCTTGAGTGGGATTCGAACCCACGATCCCAGCGTTCGAGCGAGCGAAGGCCACATAATATTACTGGGGCAATAAAATCGAGAAAGACGAGATGGGAGTCGGATGTACCATTCAAGAGATAGACCAGACATGGCACGCATTGAAGGAAAAATCACTTGTAATACTTAGGCGTGGGTGGGAAGGTAATATAACGTAAAAAAGTAAGAGGTAAAGTTGTCCCTGTGTTTATCTGATTAAGAACTACGCCTTGAAGACGTATGGGGGAGTGGATAGATAGATCCATACTTTCTTGGACTCGGCGCTAGCTGGAGGTAAGTAGTCGGCCTCAAACCCCGGCCGCTTTACCCCCGGGGAAAGAGCCCCCTGTGCCCATTGGATATGAGGTTGGGTGGAGCCCAGGGCCGGTCTGGAAAACATGGAGAAAAAAATTCTTGACCCTACCGGGACTCGAAAACCGACCTCTCGATAGTCCGGCCCGTAACCAGTCGCCATACCGACTACGCTATCCTTGCTCTTAATATTAAAATGTATAATAATGAAATAGGATGTATTTGGCTAAATTAATGTGACTCAGGAAGGGACCAATAGCCGGATCTTTTGAAAACGATATGGAATATTCGTTACCGTCAAAAACCGAGAAATTAATTCACTCATCTGAACGATTACCGGTGCCTCAAGGGCTGCGTTCCGAAGATATCGCTATTTAAGGTGGTACTATGTTACGAAAGTATGAAACTGTACTGAACTGTACAGGAAAGCATGAAATGTACGAACAGTCCCAAGGGTCCGAGACATGTAAGACGATGCATCATATTTGATTTATTTAATTAAATTTGTTGCGGTGGATAGTTTGTTTTCTCAATAATTTATTAAAAGTATTAAAGTAAGATAAATTTGTCACTGTGTTAACTAATTGAGCACTATGACATGAAGGTGTTAACACCGCTCTTTTCTTGTATCGGCGCAGTCGGAATGGTGCTATCCCTGCTACACCTGTTTCTACCTTAGGACAGTGTACGATGGCTACTGGAAGTTCTCACAGATCAAACTAAGGAAGATCGGTATAGGTACGGGAAACTAGCTGGGTCGGTTTGCATGGGTCTCAGGGTAGCGATGCCGAAGAAAGCGTTTTTCTGAGAGTTGAGCCAATTGACGTTTATTCACCTGCTAATTCACCACACTGTTAAATTAATGTATTCTTAGCTTTAAGTTACAGCGTTACACTATCGGCTAGCTATGTCCCGGAGCGTGCAAGGGTCACGTCCGTTCAGTTCGGAATATTGTGAAAGTCTCCCCTTTTGTGGAATGGCTTGCACCCCCACGCCGGGAATTCGAAAGATGGTGTTGACATATACATTTTCATCCCATCTTCCGTAGGAAGCTTGAACGAGGCAACCCAATCATACTGGCCCTCATTCACAGGCAATTGTAACAAGCTCTGACCTGTCCTTTTAGGCGCGTCCGGTTCCCTGTACCCGAGCTAAATTTATGACTGATCGTAAATGTCATAACTCCGGACTTGTTGTTTCTGCCAGAATCTAGAAATTTTCAACATAAACACCGTATTGCACGTCCCAGACGATGAAATACGATATTATAGATCACGATACATTTCCAGTAATATCGAAACATAAGACTTTTGAAATTTAAATTACCGAGAATTAATTAGAAATAAATTTCATGGTCATCTATAATCATCAAATAAATAAGGGCTCAGAATGATCAGCGTCAGTGTATAGGGGAGTTGGATGTATATACTAAAATTGTAGCGATGTAAATGTCACAAACAAAAATGTAATTAAGTTTCACAGATTAAAGATGCTGTCTTTCTGGACAAATATATCTGCCCTCACAAATATATTATCCATCGTCACACACACTTTTAGATCTTATATCTTTTCTAGAGTTCAACTTCATAGGACATATATATACGTACTTTGTCACAGCGATAGTTTTCCCTACGTAGAGAGGAAGCCGAGAGAGAGAGAGATGGACATACAGAGTCAGTGGCATAAGGGTATAACGTGCCTCTGGCTCCAGTTTGCCGCCTGCTTGTTGATCGAAAAAGTTAATAAGACTGTAAATAAATATGCTTCAGGAAAGTAAACATGCGTTTATATGAAACCACACAGTCTGATGAAATTTAGTTGTTCACTTTACATCAGTATTCCAGCAGAAAATGTATCGAACACGGGCCTTATGACGGATCACTAAGCAATTAGATTGTAAATTAATTTCTGAGTTATAATCCGAATAAGTCTTCAACATATTTGTCTACCAGCTCCATTAGGATTACTGCACTTACTAGTTTATTTCTCTTCAGCAAATTCTGGCGTCAGTATATAGGTGCTATTTAATTAAGGACAATTTACATACAGTAATGAGCATTTAAAGGCAATTTCAAGTGTGTTAAAATTCTTTTATCTGGGACATGTTCAAGGATTTTGGTAGAAGTAAGTCTCCGGAGTCAGTCACGGTAGCCGAGCGGTCTAAGGCATGTACTGTCTTCGCTAGCTTGGAAAACGGGATCGTAGGTTCGAATCCCACTCAGGGCATGGATGTTTAGTTTGTGTGTATGCGTTTTTCTGTGTTTGTGTACAGGTAGAGGCCTTGCGACGAGCTGATCACCCGCCCAAGGAGCCCTACCGTATGTGTAAGATCTAGAAAAACCGAAATGAACGGAGAAGTTCAGGGAGGTAGGCCTAGGTCCACTGGGGCTGTAGTGCCAAGGGAAAAAGTCTCTGGAAAGAGACGCACCCATTAAATAGTTTCTCTTTGTGTGTTTTAAAAACCACATAACTCCAATTGTGCAACTGTGTAGCAGAGGTACTCAAACTGTGGATCGCGAGCAACTCGCAGTTCCTTTGAACCGCTATTTCGAGTCACGGAAAGAATATTATTCAACGATTTTTCGTAAGAGGACTAATTATAAAATTCTACTGCGTGTAGAGAATATACCTAAACATCTACGCCATTCACTCTTTCATTTGCCTCTCCCGAAGTTCCCAAATTATCATACGCGACTCCGATGTTAATGAGTTTGGCCACCCCTGTCGAATGGTAAGATAAGGAGCTGAAAGTATTTAAGAGAAAACGATCATTTTATAATAGAGATGTTATCTCGATAATTTGCTGAATCAACTGTAGAAAACATCGAAAATCCTCCGCAAGTCTAGCCTGTGTACTGGCAGGAATTTGAACAGAACCCTTTCCGAATGCAAGTCCATCGATAAACGAACCTGCTCGGTGAAAAATGTTATTGGAATCGAGAAACAACCACACAAAGTTGACATAAAACATGATATATTTGTTATTCTTTAATAATTTGGGATTATTGTTTCTTTCAACTTATATTCCATGTGCTCAATTTTATCAACCTTAACGGCCGAATTATGGAATATGATCTCAGGTAGGATGACTGTTTTATCCCACGTTTCTCCGGACCCAGTACTAGGCCTAATGATGTTCCTCGAATTTCTCTCGACGCGTTGGTGTCCGCTGTGACTGATATCAGAACATTCATAAGAAAGGTTCTTTCAAAGCGGCATGATCGTGGTCGAGAATTCTAGGGACCATAAATACATAACTTCACTGAACAAGATCACTCGGGCTATAACTCATTAACTTGTATTCGGTTCGAATCTCTGTCAGGACGTCGGTAATTCTAAATGAAGTTTCTGTTGGTTTCATTGAGCCCTCCACGCAACTGCTGCTACGGTACCACAGTCTCAAATTAGACCACGACCACTTCCATTTTTTCTCAATTAAATATTCACTAAAATCCTAACATTTGACACTATACAGCCTGTACTACTGACAGAGTCATTAAATAAACCATGCTTTAATTAATTAATTAATTAATTAATATAGTGCATACAATAGATTTCCCATTCTAAGTATGATTCATCTTGTGAATTCACGTTCACGTGTTAATCGCAAATTATTGTTTTCTGTGTCACACTTTATTTTTATTATGGTTCTACGGCCCTTTGTTAGGCCCTGGCCACTTTTTTAGTTTCTTGAGCCTACACAGAGCCTGTAAGAGTCCTTGGACGGAGGATCAACCTGTTGCAAGGCCTCTACTTACACACAAAACAACACAAACATAGAACAAACGCATACACACACATCCATGCCTTGAGTGGGATTCAAACACCCGATCCCAGTGTTCGAGCGAGCGAAGACAGTTCATGCCTTAGGCCACGCAGCCACTGTGATTGGCATATGCCACACTTAGTTTCACAGATAATTTTTTAGTTCGTCCCATGGAACATACAAGTACCTGTCCACAACCTTGAACACCACAATGGCGGACACCGGATTATTCTAAAGTTCTATTCCAGGCTGAGAACAGGCGCCATTGCAGTATGGAGGCGATGTTTACATCAGTCGGCTTTTGTAGTAATAGCACTTTCAGATTTGTTACAGTGTTTTTTGCACCAGTAATAAATTATGCATGCTAATATTTCTACCGCAGACAACAACATACTCGCCTTTGCTCGGTACTATTTACCTTAGATAAAAACAAACTACAAAAAAGATAAACGTAAAGTTGTCCCGTGCTTATCTAATTAAGCACTGCGCCTTGATGGCATATGGGGGAATGGATGTATAGATCCACATTTTCTTGACCTCAGCACTAGCTGGAGATGAGTGGTCAGTTTCACGCCACTGACACTTTACACCCGAGGAGAAAGGCCCTGGTACCAACTGGATAGGAGGTTGGGTGGGCCCAGAGCCAATCTGGACCACGTGTAGAAGAGAAAATTCTTGACCCTACCGGGACTCGAACTCGTCCTGACGGCAGCCAGTTGCTATACCGACTACGTTGTCCCGGTTACAACTACAATAAATACACATGAAAATAAATACAAGGATTGAATTTAATCATTGAATATGCTGAATTGGCACAATATACTTATACGTACATATTTTTCTTTGTGTTTTAGTTGAAATTCCTCAGCTCCGTGGTTTGTAGCGCGAAATGGGAGATTTATTTTGAATGATAAATTGGAGATCGCGTGGATGAAGGAGATCGTGAACTCTTTTAACTTTCTAGCGTTCAGCGAAATCCTGAATATAGTCAAGAATATTAACTAGGGACCTCTCGAACATGAACTAGGAATGTGACCACTGAACCGCAACATTCGATAGAATTAACGTGTTATTGAACCGAAAGTTCAGTGCGCATGAACAAGAGTCCAACAGGAAATGCTGCATGATGTGACATGATGTTATATTTTACTAGATTACATAGCGCTATGATTCCTTATCGTTGTTTTGTCTATTTTTTTTTATTTTTTTTTATTTCTCTGCGAATTTACAATCTACTCACTACAGTAAGGAGCAATAAGTAAATTGGTTAAAAGTAGGAACGTGAGTAGAGAATCAACCAGCGTCGATGCTCTTAAACACAATTGATGCTAGAATTTATTACTTAACCTAATTTTGTCTTTTCGGAAGGTCGAATGGCCACTGTCTTTTCAGTATCCGTACAACGTTGGGAGGGTGTTTTGTCTATAAGCAAAAACAATTTTGAATCTGAAATTACAGCGGAATGGATGGACAAGTAAATAAAGTAGACATAATTTACTTCCATATGTGTACATAATTATGCAACATAAGAATTTATAGATGGAAGCAGGTAATAATACAGTAAGAAGGCGGAGGGGGTACCCAAAAGTAACGCTGCAGTTTGTCACACGTATTGAAGTTGGCTAAATTTTTATTGTTGGAACGGCGTAGAAATTAATTATGTTACCGACGTTTCAGAGATTTTATCACTACGGTCAGGGAGATGTGACTACCCGGTGGCATAAGCAGTGCACGTCCACCATTAGGACGTCACGCAGTAACAAATAGGTACATGGAGGGCATGTTCCGATCTGCCTGGAGCAGGAGCGATGTGATGTTCGAATGTTAGAAAATCCTGTAATTTTTTATGTTCACTTTATGTTAATTTCTGCATCTTTCGCAGCTTACAGAACACTCACGTTAAATATAAATATAGGATAATATAGAGGTGTATATTAAATGAAACTGCAGTGTTGTACTGGATATGGAACTCAGTCACTACAGTTGGTAGAATCAAGATGAGCTCATTATTATATCTTTATTAAAACAAATGTTTAATGGAAGTTTAAAACATATTACGTTATTGTAAATATTTTAATACTAAAATGTATACTTATCTCTGTGACAAGCAGTGGAGGTCCATAAGGTTGTGAGACGTCGAGGCTCCCACATTTTCTAAGCAATCAGCACACAGATGGCGTTGAGGGTTCTCTAGTATGTGTTTATGTATATACAAACATACATATGCTTTCAGGATTACTGAAGTTTTGTATTTTGTCCGTCATTCGGTATTCTGGAGAACATGCCTTTCCGAACAGTTTCCGCCCTTAGATGTAAGGGTGGTAGACACGTTCTTCCCTGTATCCTTTACAAATAGCTAAGCTCAGTCCCTGGACAATGGGTTAGCTTTGTTTGGTCGGGTATTCCCAACCGAATATGTCCCTTCCACTCTTTCACAGTTCAAGTCTCCGGAACGTTAAGTTCTTTAGAACACCGGACGATTGCCGAAGTCCAAGAACTCAGTAAGTCCGAGTGTTGACACTATTGTCAGGATCCTTTCGAAGCGGAGCGAACATATTTCTCTGTGTTAGAAAGAGAATCAGAAATCCGAAAAATACTGGTTACTTTTATGCATCTGTAAACTTTATCTCCATTGCTTTCTGAATTGGAGTGAAGAGCCATGGCATATGCAGTATATTGAATTCATCTGGAAAAATATCCTGCTTTATTTATGGAAGTTCGACACGGTATAAATGTTATTCCCTACGTCATGCTGCCTCCCTCTCAGTACAGCTGATATTAAGGCGAACGTAAAATGCAAATGTTTGTATTTCCTAACTAGTTCTATGGGTGCGGAATCTTTCTTGAGAAGTCACTTAGATGGCCATGAAACCCTCCCGCTTTTAAAGGAACCGAGGGATCATTACACTGAGCACCTCTAATGGTCTCTGTAATAAAAGAGTCAGGCCTACAAAACCATAACCTGTTCCTTAAAAATTCCTTTTCGTTCCCTCCATGTTTCCCATGGGCCTCCCTTTAGGTTTTCCGACCAAAAGTTTGTGTCCGTCCCTCGTTGTTCCCTTCCATGCTATACTGTATATACCGTCCACCTTAATTCCTCGAATTCATCTCTCTAACAACGTTAAGTTGTTCCGAAATACTTCCATAGCCCATGGCCATCACAAGCTCACAGTTTTTGTCTTTCCACTGCGACCGACCGAGTTTCACACCCATACAAAACCACAGGTCAAATTATACGTCTACAAATTTCAGTCTTCATGGTTAATGCTGGATACGGAAAAATAAATTGTTTTGAGTTAAGCGGTAGCAAGAGGTTCCGTAAGTTTCTTCTACTCTTAATTTCGTTAAAAATATCATTACAGTGAAGAAAGCAGTCTTCTGGGATTTGGCACCGTGTATATGTACCGGTTCTCACGGTCTCTTCGCTAGCAGATTTCTTATATTTTTTCTTCTACCTTGAAGATGGAGGCGATACGTTCCTCCGAAACGTCGGTTAACACCACATATACACGGTGCCAAATCCCAGAAGACTGCTTTCTTCATAGTCACCGCCGTGAAAGCCTCAAATCTTACACAATATCATTACACTTTGTTGTTCTCAACTAAGCGAACGCTGGTACATTTTAGAGGTTTTCAAAATATTATTATTACTACATGAATTACTATCACTGCATATTCATTCTAGATGGCGGCTGTATAAGTTTTAGTTCGTCTACTGCTGAAGTCTCACAATTGCTTCATGCAACAAAAGCGTCGTTTAATCGTGAGTTGCTCCACGAGGAGTTATTTGTCAAAGTCACTAATGGTGGCTTTGCACTGGGGTGAAACCTCGGCGTCCTCACCCTAGGCACTAGCAGAGCAAAACAGTTCCAGTTGCAGATACGGGTCATAAACGAACATTTCTTCTGCCTGCGAAAAAGTCGCCTGTCGTGCTCGTGCATGCTGACGACGGTCTCACGCGTTTGTATGTGCATATTTAACATGCAAGACTAAGTCCTATAATGGCCGTATTTGTAATTTTACATCTCAATCCTTGACTTGCATTTCAAGAGGACTAATTTATTGGTAAAGACCACCATCAGCGTCAGAATTTGTATAGCATCGCTTGAGACGAAAGAGAGGTTATGTACGATGAACGTGAAAGGATTAGATAGAAAGTGCAGCTGTTTCGAGATAATATTAAGAAGTATGCCTGGAGAGGCTGAGGTAATGAATCTTAGAATTTAATACAATGAGTTTGATTTGTTTCATTCTGGTCCGTCACAATAACAATTACAAATTATAAATCACTCCGTCCAATGTGACCGTAAGTTTTTTACTACATAAAAACTTAACACCCTTACATGTTTCGGTCTCTGTGGAACATCTTCAGAGGGCAAACATCACTACAAATAGGAAACCACTATCACATAATTTGTTTACACGCAAAGTAAGTACACTTATATGTTACAACACACAGTACACAGAATAGAACATTTCATAAACACAGCAGTTTCCTGGGAATGTAAGTTTTAAAAAATTGTATAAAATTCCTTGATGCTATATAAAAGTTTTTTAGATTGTCAATGATTAAAATTCGTAAACCATGCAGGCTCGTGTTCGTCCTCCCATCGTCTCTCTTATATGGGGCAGATATTGTGCCACCTGGCTATCTTGATATGGAGGTTCTTTATATCGTCCAGGGTTTGCTCGTGGCTGCTGTGCTGTTTTCATGTAAGGGTGTTAAGTTTTTATGTAGTAAAAAACTTACGGTCACATTGGACGGAGTGATTTACAATTTGTTAAAAAAATTCTTGGAATTTCTTGACTATCTGAGCGACTGTTACATCACAAGATGAACTCGGCTCCATGGAGTTAATTAGTTGGTTACTTAATTAGTTAGTTAGGGCAATAAAACTATAAAATTGGGTAGTCTGGGGTTACATGAGGTTTTTATCTAGTTCCATGAAGATTCACCAATTAGTTCAAAAGATATTAGGGATAACAGGCACGATGACACCATACTTGTCCATAAAATATGAAGAAAAAAAAGACTAACACGAAAATAAGATTCCCAAAAATGTCTTTATGCATCTGTCCATTTACTTCGTGTGGGCTGGATCAGCCTTAAAACAGTTGGAGATGCTATTCCTTAAGGTTGGTATGGAGACAGTCAACAGAAGTTGTCGGATATTTATAATTTTCTGCAATATTGTCTCGTAACAAAGCCCCAGTTACTTAAGGCTCTAAATGGACATTTTTTATGTAGCATAAGCTGTTAATAAAATTTTTATGATATTTAGTGATAAAGTTTTTTTGCACAGTATTAACCAATGATTTTGGTTTTTAGCCACACTGGCCGATTGCAAAATCTATTTCACATTGTTAGATATTTTTCTTTAGCTTTAGTCGGTCATTTTGAGTGTTTGCCTTATTGACGGATTGCAAACCCTGCTTTCAATAATACCATAAAACAGACTTTTCCTCATATCACAGAAACCGTGACAACATATATATAAGTTACGAAGATAGCAAATACGGAGCAGTGGAGACTGGTCGTAGCGGAGGCCAAGGTTCACCCAGAGCTGTAGCGCCAAGTGGTAGGTAGGTATGAAGATAGTAAGAAATCCATTTTATGCAATACAAAATATTCTATCATTAATATTCTTCAAGTAATTTACATTTATGGATTTGAGATTCTCACAGCAGTGGTTAAGAGGAGTTCTCTCTTTTGGGATATAACGCCATATCTTTTGTTGCAAGTCAACAGACGTTTCGGAGACAAAAATCACCTTATTTAGGGTCGAAAAATAGGTCAAGCAAGAAACCGTCGTGAAAGCACGTGTCAGCTAGAGAATTTTTATACATCCTTGCACTTTCTTCCTTGTCAAATTCTTTTACCCTGGTCTCTTGCTAGGATTATTCTTCAACCCTGAAGACAGGTACGGTATGTTCCTCCGAAACATCGCTTGACTCTCAACGGACTACATGGCGATATATTCCAGAAGACAGATACTTATTCATGTTTTCTTTTTTAAATACTAGATTTGTTCTCGTGAATATAAAATTTTCTTAGTTAAAATAACTCCCTATCTGTTCTTGGTCAAATGACAACAGTCACTCGTTTTGTCCAGATCAGTAGTACGTATGTGGTTTCTCGTTTGTTTCAACAGAGACTTGCTGTGTTATTTTTTTCTCTTTTTCTTGCAGGGATATTAAAACCTCTCTCATAGAACCTATAAAACGGTCGCGCCATAGCTCAAGCGGTTAGTCGCTGGCTCCCCACCGCGGCGGCCCGGGTTCGATCCCGGGTCTGGTCAAGTGGGATTTTTGGTGGACAAAGTGGCGCTGGGGCAGGTTTTCTCCGAGTACTTCGGTTTCCCCTGCCAATCTTCATTCCACCAACTGCTCCACAATCGCCGTCACCTATCATCTGGGGCTGGTACAATAGGCCAGAAGTGGGCGCAGTACAAGGGACTTAGTCCCACCCCACTAGCAATAAAAAAGAAGCTTAATATACTGCAGAGACCACCAATGGCAGTTCGGTGTAGTATATTATAGCGTACATTATTTCCAGTCTTCTTATTACCAGTCACTTCAGAAAATATATTAATTTGTGGCTTATGAAATTTACCGGTGAGCTGATATGGGATAGAAGTTTCTTTCGTGTATTTTCGCACGCGAAGTAGAGGAAGGTCGCCAACCTCGACCCGTAGCTTGAATTTAGACTGTACACATTACAGTTGTGTCTGACAAGTTTCCGGCGTTCCATATAAATTAGTGAACCGTTGCAATGTAATCCGTGATATCTTGAGGTCACAATTTCAATCATTCGACTTGGAGAAAAAATTTGCCCTTCAGAATGTGCAGGGCAGTAATCGTGAAGAGATAAGTGCTTAGTTCACGAGTTCACAAGTCGCACAAAAGTTTCACTCATCGAGGCCTGAATGTTTCATCAGACAATTTAGAATGTAGATGTAACACACAACTAACTCCATAGATCTGAGCCATTCTTGGAAGCCTTCAGTTGAATAGCTGCTCAAGAATTCATCCAAATTTTATGGAACCCGAAGGTTCATTACCGTGTTAACAAGATCTCTCCATTGGTCCCTATCCTGAGCCAAATCAATCAAGCACGTGCCGCCCCAACTCTAAGATCCAATTTAATATTGTCCACTCACCTACGTCTTTGTCTTCCTACTGGTATCTTTCCTTCTGGCTTTTCCACCAATATCCTACTTGCATTCCTCTTCTCCACTATTGGTGCTACATACCCTTCCCATCTCATCCTCCTTGACCTAGTCATTCCAATTATACTTGGCGAAGGATGCAAGTTGTGAAGCTCATTATGCAGTTTTATCCAAGCTCCTGTCACTTCTCCTTTCTTCAGCCAAAATATTCTCCTCAGCCTCTTATTCTTATACACCCTCAGTCTATATTCCTCCCTTAATGTTAGAGACAAATTCACGCCCATATAAAACCGAAAGAAAAATTATAGTTTTGGATGTTTTAGACAGCAGACGAGAAGACAAAAGGTTCTGAACTGATTGGTCGTAAGCATTACCTGAATTAAATTTTCTCTTAGTTTCCTCCTGAATAAAATTTTGATTTTTACTCTCTCAAATATTTTAACTGTGCCACATTTTCAAATGATCTATTAGCCATCTTTATGTGGAGCTAATTTTGTAACCTGCAGAAGCGACTGAGGTTGGCCACGGTTTTCATCATTCGCTGCTCTGTTACTCCTGGTGCATCATTTGTTGCCGTCACTACAGCCATTATCTGATAGCAACTTCAAGATTGAATGAAATATCGTCAACGTACGTTAACAATATATGTTGACAGAAACAAAATAAATTTTCTTCCTTTAGATCGCCTTTTCTTTCGAGTACTTCAGAAACCTTGGGGAAAAATAATTTAAAGGCTTGACATCCCATTTTCTGTTTTCAACAATAAAATATCTTCCTATTACGTCTCCCATGAACCAGTTTTCCTTTCCCTCAAACAATAACGTTTCTTTTCAGTTTCTATTAGTCGATGAGACTCAAAACAAATATAAGAGCCATTTGAAATCTGGAGATCAAATATAGGCTTCTCCTGCAGAGAAGATGAATATCTCTCGCAGTGGTGTAAGCAGCGATGCCACACGGTTCATGAGAGCAAAGCGTTTCTTAAAGTGTTCAGGTGGCTAACCAGTGCTATCTAAGGCACTAAGGTTGATTTAATATCCATGTAGCCAGTTTTATATATTTCATATTAAAATATTTCAGCACATAACAGAAGAAGGTACATAATATTTAAATACTTCGTAAGCTCCAGACTCTCTGAACATTTTTTGAACAAAGTATTTTTCTCATTTAACAAAGAGCCGTATATTATTGAAAGGCCTGATAAAAGATCAGCCTGTCTGAAAAATTTTTGAACGATATTTCAGGTGTTAGGCTTTGATATGTAACAAAAAGCTAAAGCTATCACTGTAACGGGCCGTTAAGACCCATAGATTTGTGAGAGGTCGAGGCTACCACAGTCGGCTCACAGATGGCGGTAAGGTTGTCAGCCTTATTCGACGGCCGCCTTTTGCCCCCCAGGAATCTTCCTGGTACTCATTTCTGTCAGAGACTGAGTCGACCCCAGGGCCATAGTGCGGCTGGAAGGAGCAGGTCAGTTGAAAAAGTCCACCTAATCGGGACTCGAATCCGTGACCTTCCTGCTTGTAGCATAGCGCCTCAACCAACTACGCTACTGCGTGCCCTGCTTAGGTTTTAATAGAGATGATTAACTTCTCGGATATAGAGCCATGTAGTTTGGTAGAATGTAAGATTTTGGGTTTTCACGGGGATGACTAGGTACGTGTAGAATGCCGTTTTCTGGGATGTGGGACCGTGTAGATCTTTTGTGAACAGACGTTTCGGAGGGACGTGCTGCCTCCATCTTCAGGGTAGAAAAATCCGCTAACGAGGAACCAGCGCGAGCAAGTGGCTGCAGATGTACACGGCGTCACATCCCAGAAGATGGCATTCTTCATAGTTCGGTAGAAGTTTACCGACATTTTGGAGGAACGTATTGCTTCCATCTTCAGAATCGAAGATGAAGCCAAGCAAGAAACCACTTTAACACTATGCTTTACGTGCATGTCTTTACACTGAACTTAATCAATGTATAAATTGTGGCTTAAAATGCTTGCATATAGTGGTTATGGATCTTCAGGAATAGCAGAATTTGTACCTAGGATGGAATTTTGTTTACTGGAAAACTTAACATCTCACACGTAAAGAAACAGAGGAGGAATTGATGGAGAAAAGATGTAGAAATTTATCGCTGTCTGGTGCCATATGGGCATGAAAAGTTGCGTCATGCTAGATATATGAAGTGATTCCAGCTGTTCATCCTGTGCAACGCCATGTGGATATGTTGAGACTCTGCAGCTGTCTATTCTTCAATTAAAGATTATAGGCCCATGAGTTTTGGAGCGATACAAGTGGTATAGCGGCCATTTTGTATGTGACTATTTCTTAAATCTGATTTTATGTTTTCTCAAAATAAAAAAAATGCTCATAATAACTGTCATGGAAAAAGAAATGTAACTTTGTGTTTCCTTGAAGCCGTCTTTCCTCCGGGTAACCATAGTTTTCCGTTCTCATAATAAAGAAACTGTATCTTTCGAGGCTGAAGCATGAAATGAAAAACAACCCACCATGACTTGGTGAATTATTATATTGTGACATGTAGACCCGTTGCTAGGGAACGACTCGGTAAACAAACCCGCAATAAATACGCAACCAAAAATAGAGCAGACCCATTTCTAGACAAATCCCGCAATACACGCACGCAATAATAGAACAGGTGTCGCAAGTGTTATTTTCTGTGTGGGTTCACAGACATCCAATGTTAGGCAACGGAAGGGTTTTCTGTTCTGTGATCCGAACCGAGACTATATAACGGGGAGACAAAAATAATTCACAGTTCACTTCGAAGTCAAAATATTTCCCGTGGAGTGTACAGTTGGTGGAAGATGACAGTGTGTCAGATAATGATTTGTGACTTTTGTAACCAGTTGTACACGTATAAATGTCCAATAAATTCGATAATCACAACCCAAACCGGCCCTATTATTCACACAAACCCCGGTTACGTGACACTGTACTCAAATGTCGGCAGATGTCAAAGTAGACGAAAACTTGCAATCGCCCAAAATTTCAGTCGATGCGATTGTGGATAGGAGTTCAGAGCAGATCCGTCGCAGAGAGCGCCCGCATTCATCTCTCCCGCTCCTATTTATACCTAGAGAGCACTCATAAATTAGAGACCGCGCATATTCTTACAGTACGCTAACATCTTCTATTTATTTTGGCTGAAATACACAGGTCGTAGATCTACCCAATCGTGAAATGTTTATATTTTAAACTCTTCAAAGAGATCAGAATAACATTAAATTCTGTTGCTAGTTCGAGAATAGTGTTTGTTTAAAGAGTTAATTTCTTCCTGTTCTGTCGAGCGGTTTACCTTGGCCGTACTTTTCTTTAGCACTTCCATTTAAATACCAGGATGGCGTCTTAAAATAAGACACAATAGACTATTATCCCCTCCTTTTCTGTTTGAATACGTAATAATTTGCATCTCATCCGGAAAGGCATAATATTACACAACAGACAGTGTCGTAAAATAATGAATAAATGAATATATAGATAAATAAATATATTGAACGTGCGTTTGTCTGCATATTTTGTCTCTGAAATCACACTATGAATTTTGACGAAATTTGGCAAAGGAAGCATTTTTCACGGTAATCATAGGTGAGATCAAGTTCAGTTACTTCAAAAGTTCACATGAAGCCAAAACATTTATATTTGTGTTTATTTGTACAGATACTAAATTGGTAAAGGCTAAACTCCGGTATAGAAAAAATTAACGGCCGCGGGGATTCGTTGCGCTGACCACGTGACACCCTCTATCCGCTAAAATTGGCACTAACTTCGCCGAAAAGCGGCGGTCCCTTGATGGGTATAGTTAGCTTGCGGACTAAAGTCACGGAGTTTTTGTGGAATAAACAATGAATGTCTTTAGGTAGCCTCATATATTTCAGGCATTGAATTAGCTATTTTGTTATATAAAATTGATAGAATTCGATTGAGGTATAAGGATATGATATAATTAGAGAGTCAGCTGTTCTACTAATGCTGGAGTAGAATTTGCTGCTCGTATTCAGAAGTATGTATTCAAACTAAAAAGAAAACCTCTTTGTCTTCTCTCTCTCTCTCTGTCTCTCTCTTGTTACACAAGCTGATTTGAGTTTAGTGTATGAACAGTCTGATAGATATAAAATTAGTCATCCCTACGTAATCAGACTCATTCTTATACCATAAGAGAAGTACCAGAAATCAAGGAGTTTATTTGCCAACGTTTATTTAAACTGGATATATTATAAACAGTAAAGTAAGTAAGTAAGTAAGGCTATCCCTGTAACAGGCCATGAAGGCCCATAGGGTTGTGAGACGTTGAGAGTCCCACATTCTCTAAACAATCGGCTCAAAGATGGCGGTAAGATTGTCAACCTTACTCGCCGGCCGTGCTTTACTCCCCAGGAAAATTATTTAATTAATTCCTGGTACACATTTCTGCTAGAGGCTGAGTCGACCACAGGGCCATAGTGCGGCCAGAAGGATTAGGTAAAGTGAAAAATATCCAATGACCTCATCGGGACTTGAACCCGAGACCTTCCGGCTTGTAGCATAGTGCCTCAACCAACTACGCTACCGAGTGACCCCCATATTATAATCAGTAAATGACAAAATGATTAAATTGTGAATTATACGTCATGAAAGATGAGGAAGGAATCGGCCGTGGCTTATTTTAAGGCAGATGACAGAAATTGTCTGCAAAATTTGACAGCAACCACAACTACGTGGCAAAATTACTAGGGAATTCCTTATGTAGGGAATCACCATCGGACAGACTGACTCACAGATTCTGAATACACTCCGTTCTGTTGGTTATACGCAACAGTCAACAGTTAAGCGGCACAAATTAAAATTCATAAAGTGAAATTAATAGAGAAATTCTCCTGGCACCAAACGTGGTAGCTACGCAGATATGACTCGGTACCCAGTCTCTCTTTTGAGACAGACATCCGCCACGTAGGACTCGCATATGGAGTTAATCTCCTTACGCGAGTGGTAGAGATATCACGTAAGCAAAGTGATTGTTTAACACTCACAGGCAGAGCCAGAATGCTCACAGCGGTCCATATGTGGCGTCTATAATAGGAAGAAATCTACTGATGCCTTAACGATGGATCATGTGCACTGTTTCTAATGTATGTTACATTGTTGTACAAGCCTGCAGTTATGAAACACGCCCACTAAGAGAAAACAGCTGCTGCGTATTATAATACACACAACGGTATTTGGTTCTTGGGTTACTTGACGACAGTTTTTGTTTATCTGTAGTCCATTCAACGACGCTTTCAAAAAGAGGACTGTACATGATGTCGATTTTTTTTTAATTCATTTAGTGGGAGGTGGATCCAACTGGGTCCACTCGGCACAGCGGACACTGATTGGCCTATTGTATCCTGCCCCGGGTGATTAGGATGATGGAATGTTTGGTGGAATGAAGATTGGCAGAGGAAACCGAAGCACTCGGAGAAAACCCGCCCCAGCGCCACTTTGTTTACCACAAATACCACTTGACCAGAAACTGGATTGAACCCGGGCCGCCGCAGTGGGAAGCCAGCGACTAACCGCTTGAACTGTGTCGCGGCCTTATGATGTCGAATAACTTAATTGGCGTGAATAACGAATTGGAGGAAACGTGACAAGATGATCTGGCGCCATTTAATTTAATATCCCAGCATTTGCCTGAGGGGGACTGAGAAGAATTACGAGAAACATTATTCCGGGTAGATATTCCACCTGCTGTTTGAACAAGGGACCTCCCGAATGAAGTCCGAAGCTTTAACACTTGAGCAAGTGTTCTCGTACTTAACGACATTACTTCAGCTGCAGAGATTATTGTCAGCTCATATAGGAAAATTCTAATATAAGGTGAATATGCAAGTATTTGAAGGGTGGTCGCAGTCAGTTTCAAGGCATTGCCTCAGCATTCACGTGGGAGAACTGAGGCAAGTCATAAACACGTCGTCAGGGCAACCTGATGCACAATAAATCTTTGAAGGTTATGGTTCAAGGGTGGGTCTAGGCCTGTTCCTTATGCATTTGTTCATTCATGATAACCTCTCATACGACTGAAATTCTAACTATTATTATTCCTTTTTTTATTATTATCTTAGTGTGGTGTGACAATCCACTTGATACTGCGGCCACTATTGGCCTATTGTACTGGCCCCAGATGATAGTTTGTGATTGTGGAGAAATTGTTTGAATGAAGATTGGCAGAGGAAACCGAAGTACTCTGAGGAAACCTGTCCCAGTGTCACTTTGTCAACCAAAAATCCCATATAACCTGACCCGGGCTCGAACCCGGACCGCCGCAGGGAAGACAGCGACTAACCGCCTGAGCTATGGCACGGCCGCAATTCGAACTACTCTGTATGTGTACGTCCTGAATACAAATCTAGAACGATGCAAGGGTGCAAGTGTACCAGCGTGTTTGTCCACAATCATAGTAGTCTACGCATCAGACTTGTAATGACACTTGCTTATTTCCTACCATTTCTTGAGCAGTGTGTCTCATCAAAGAAAGTCAAGTCTTTTGGGCGGTATATTCCCGAGATATCTGTTATATTATGTGAATTTTTTAGGCTTTCTTAATTCCTTCCAGGATAATGGTGGTACAGTATTTTGATACAGGCCAAACTACCTCTTGTCCAATAATTTTTTCATTTCACAATATAAATTATTTAAATAATATCTCATTTGACACTATATAGGTCCAGACACTATTCATGCAGTTGATACAGCGTCGTTACACACACACACATTGAGTAAATGCAATCCCGCTGATATCACCTGAACTACAAGACTGTCGTATAAAGTAAAGTCGTCCCTGTGCTAAATGAAGCTTCACGCCATGAAGACGTATGGGGTGGAGGTATAGCTCCATCCATTTTAACTTCCTCACTAGAAAGGAGTATTCAACTTTAAGTCCCGGCTAGCGTACCAACAGGAGGTTAGATTAATCCTGGAGTCGATCTGGATACTGTGGAGACAAGAGAAGTGTTTGTTCCATTCGTGCTACTTGTCCTGCCTACCTCATCCTCCTTGACTTGATCATTCTAATTATACTTGGAGAAGAGTACAAGTTATGAAGCTCCTCATTATGCAGCTGTCTCCAACCTCCTGTCACTTCATCCCTCTTCGGTCCAAATATTCTCCTCAGCACCCTGTTCTCAAACACCCTCAGTCTATGAAGAAAGCAGTCCTCAGGGACGTGGCACCGCGTAGATGTGGTGTTAACCGATGTTTCGGAGGAACGTATCGCCTCCATCTTCAGGGTAGAAGGAAAAATAAGAAAATCCGCTAGCGAAGAGACAATGAGAATAGGTGCAAGCAGACTAATGTTGGAAATAAGCTCAGCTCAAATCGTACACCCTCAGTCTATGTTCCTCCCTTAATGTCAGAGACCAAGTATCACATCCATGCAGAACCACACGTAAAATTATAGTTTTGGATATTCTAATTTTTATGTTTTTGAACATCAGACGGGAAGACAAAAGGTTCTGGACTGAATGGTAGCAAGCATTACCCGAGTTCAGTCTCCTCTTAATTTCCTCCTGATTCAGGTTTAGATCTGTTATCGTTGTTCCCAAATATCTGAATTGTGCCACATTTTCAAAACATCTGTTTCCTATCTTTATGTCATGATTTTACCCTGCATTTTGGCGACGAGACAGCAACATGTACTTAGTTTTCTCAGTGTTTACTTCTAGACCAACCTCTTTACTTGCGTTAATTAAAGTTTGTGTGTTTTTCTTTATGGTATCTACATTATCGCCCAGTAGATTCACAACATCGGCGTAGACCAACAGCTGATGTGTCCCGTTTAATTTCAGTCCTACCTGGTTTCCCTGGATCTTTCCAATGGCATATTCTAAAGCAAAGTTGAAAAGGAATGGCGATAAAGCATCTCCTTGTTTTAGACCATTCTGGAGAGGAAATTTATCAGACAACTGTTTACCTGTACAAATTTCGCTATACGTTTCGTTCAAACACATTTTAATCAACCTGATTAGTTTCATGGGTTTCATTTCGAACACTTCTTGTAAATTCAGTAAGTAATAAAATATTATAATGTATTTTATTGTACGCTTTACTACACAGTTACATAACTTTGGGGCTATCCTGTGTATTGACTGAGCTATATTATGCGAAAATACGCCAAGACACATTCTTGCTTTAACCTACTCATATTTATTAATACTATTATTGCTTCTCTTCCCATTTTCCTCAAGTTCCCTGTTCTCTTGCATCATACCTGTTGCTTAATTCGTTTCCCCTTCCTTCTGTTTTTCTCTTTTCATCTCTTATGAACTTCTACTTATATCGTCTTTGTCTCCCTCTTCTGTGTTTTCTGTTTAGTACAGAGCGAATTGTTTTGGCCAACAGTATTCTTTCACTAAATTTTCGTTTAATTACATTTTTCGTAATTTCATTTCCGCAAGCAATTTCATCTATTCAGTCGTAAACTCAGTCATATACACGAAATTCAATTTCCTATGAAACAATAAAACTATATCTTTACGCGTTCCTTGAAGAAGAAAAAACGGCAAATAATGAAAGCATATCCCAACGAATTCCAGTAACATTTAGTATTACGGCCTTGTACTGAAATTGTCAAAAGGATTTGATTTTCGTTCTCTTTGTTGACATACAATCATGAAGTAAAGACTGGACTTCAGCGGTTTCCCGAGAAATGACTCGTAAAAAATAGCATATAACATAAAACATGTATATCTTTTCAATTTAATTTATAACTCTTATCTGAAATATTTTTCGGTATAGTGCATACCTAACATAGGACAATGAAAAAGAATGAATTACTCTCTCTAGGTCTCTAAGGAGTGTGGACAACTTCGCAAGCCTACGTTTGTTTCTGCAGCGTAAGGGAACTTGCGTTTGGGTTTAGGCGAGTTTCCATTCCTGCGCAGTGTCTATTAAACTTCACCAGACGCTACGCATTAAACAACTCGAGACACGCTAAATGGAATTCCATGATATTTGTTACTGAAGGATTTTCCGAAAATTTTTAGACATCTTCCAGTTTTGGTTAAAACTGACAGAAATTACGAACACTACGTGTTTTTCTATGAGCATCTTGAGCCTAAATCACTATATGTTTATCAGAGCGAAAACATTGTATAGAAAGTGAAACACATTCTGCCTATTAAGTGAAATTTTGCTGCATATTTGTGTTTTCCGAGATAATTCAACAAAAGAGGATGAACACCCTAAAGAGCTTAATTTTCCATAATAGTTGTAACGGTGAAGTTATCCTTGTGTTTAACTAATTAAGCACTAAGCCGTGAAGGCGTATGGGAAAGTGGATGTATAGATTCACATTTTCTTGACCTCGGCACTAACTGAAGGTGAGTGGTCAGATTCACGCTCCTGCCATTATACCCCCGGGAAAGATCTCCGGGTATCCATTGGATAAGAGTTGGGTGGACCCCAGAGTCGGTCTGGGCGACGTGGAGATATGATCTCATAGAAAACAACGCGTCCAACAAGTCTATTGTTGCATGTGTACCCGTTGCCGCAGTAGCACATTTACCGAGCCGTTACCTAGCAAAGACAGGATACGCAGGCAGAGACACACACATACACACACAGGGAATGATGGGAGGAATTAATGAAGTATGCCTTTGAGATAGGCTCAGATTCCATGATATACATACCAAGTTTTATAAGTACTGGGACAATCATTCAAAAGTAGATACACAGACACACAAACAGCATGGTGATCTCGTAAGACTCTGTTTTTTTTCTTTTAATGACGAAAGTACGCTAAAATTATATCTGGATATTTCGATGGATTCACATATTTTGCACCCCTAGAAGAATAAAAATATATGATTCTGGAGTGATGACTGTACGTAATATATGTTTATGTATGTTTTGTCACGTGTCTGGAGTTCCGTGATTAGTAATAACTGGTTCTGGGTTAGACGATTTGATATTTTGCCACCTTCTTTTACAGTCACGCTTATTTGTAATCAATTACAACAGCTCACAATGAATGACTGCCTAAGACTCGCTCCATTCCTTTCTGGACTACGAGTGTCTTTTCTTCTACTGTGACTGACTTGAATCTGATTTACGAATCACTTACTTCTTCTATGATCGACTTACGAATCACTTAGGACGAATGACGAATGAAGAATGAATCTGTTCAAGGTCAGAGCTACTTTATGTCTAACGGTTTATCGCCAATCAGTTCGTCTTGGCGACAAGTCCTTTGAGACTCACGACCAGTAATTTTAATTTCCAACTGAACATTTGCTGTTATAGTCCTTATGAAATATCGTCTCTGACGAGAGGACGTGTCTGTCTTTTACACTTACTGCTGGTCCTCGCCAGCGCAATCATTCTCAGGTCCGAGTCCCGAGGGACTCAATTGCCATTTTGTATTGTCTCAGCTTCGAAACTCCCCCAACCAGGATGACCAGGTCATGTGCAATGCTTTCTAACCCTTCGTTCCCTATGCGCAAAATTCCAAACTTGCATATTCAGCCGAACATAAGCCAGTTTTACTAGTGACGACAATAATCAAACGATGTTTCCACTCACCTGAACTTACTAGTCTGCGTTCGAGCAAGGAACCTGCCGCACCTGCTGCATTAAATTTCCAAGAAGTCGTATCATGCGGACGCTCAGACATGAAATCTCCATAAAGCGTTTTGCTTTCCACACCTTTAGGCCATAAAGCACAGCAGTTACTGCTAGTACGTGAATCGCCCGCTTTAACATACTAAAACTCTGTACTTTGCCCACACAGTGTGTATTCCGTTCGGTTACTGAAAAGAAGGAAATGAGACAGGACTCTCAAAGTCATGAGGCTGGATTTAATAGTAATAAGTCTCGCGGAAGTCGGAAAAATTGACTGTCCTGGCGAAGTTCAGTAGCAATGCCACCAAACAGATTTCAGTCTTTAAAAAGTCAGTGGCCTGAAGGTTCCCACAGCCGTTAGACAGCAAAATACGGTCATGAGTCCCGTGGGACTCGGAACCAAGAATCATTGTACTGGCGAGGGCCAGCAGCAATTTAGTAATCAATCAGTCGGTCATTAAAGTGAGTAAGAGTTGGGCGCCTCCTGTATCTTGAGAGAGTAAAATATGGTCATGAGTCCCGCGGGACTCGGAGTGAAGAATTGCTGTGCTGGCGAGGGCCAGCAGCAGTTTACCTGTCTGTCAGTCTGTCAGTTTTTAAAGGGTTAAAAGGAAAGTAGTTTGACTGCATGCTATGTTGGAAGAAATTAAATATGCGCGCATCGCAGATGTGGCTGGTAGAGGGGCTACTAGGAAAAGCGTTCCTATATCTTTGATTACTACACGATTTCCGGCCAGGAGAGAATGCGTTGCTGTCGTGCCGCTTGCTGCTCGTGTTCAGTTCCTCGTGCTCGCAAGTAGAAACTAGATTTTAGAACGCTGCTTCGTCTGTGCTCGCGACGCCGCCGGAAAATAAACAGAGTTCGAATTTCAGGCATTGATTTCGTTAGGTAGCATCAGAAGGTTGTCTCGGTTTTGGCACACGTTTCTCGCCGATAGGCTGTGCCGGAAAGAAGAATATTGAACTCCTACGTCGTTAAATTAAACAACTGTGAATTTTCTGGAATTTAGAAACTGGAGAGAGAACATAATTCCAGTTTTTTCAGTAAGTAGGTGTATGTATGTATTGATTATTCTAATATTCGGTTGTTTGAAAGTTCATTTTATTTTTTCATTCATTTTTTGATATTTAATTTCTTATTAGACCGAGTTCATATTTTTCTTGAATTTATTTTGTACTTCTTCACACTTCATTATTTTTCTTCTTTATTTATTCCCTCCCTCCTTCCCATAGCTTTCTCCATATTTTTTCACTGCCATTTGCTGTTCCTTTCTTGTGTTCAAGAAGGTATATTTACTATCTAAATTAGAAGCAGAACACTGATAAACTAAAATGCATTTTACAAACCTGATCTAATGTTATATCAACCATAATTCCCTTTATTTCAGTGTTCTTTTCAGCGCATAACCTAAGTTGTTTTGGGTCCAAAAGGTTTACCATTTCCCCCTTTTTGGTGCCAGTTACTATCGACCAAACCACGCCTCTTCTTTCAAAGTCGTCTCTCTCATCCCATTAAAATTATTTCTATGCTATTCCGAGGTTTCCGTCTGCAGTCCAATGAATGTTATTTTGGCCATGAATGCCCATTTCTCACCAAACGTACACAATGCTACAGAATTTTCTTTGCTATCATCGGTGTTTATAGTTGTTTACATACTTTATTTTGCACTAGTGCGGGGCATTGACTGCTTGTAACATAGTCTGCATCGTCTGTAATGTCGTGTCATTTTTCTCCGTTTGTCTTTATGTTTCCTGCGTGTCTCTCTGTGCTTATAAATCTCTCAGAAAACAAAAAGAAAATAAGAAATCCAGGTCATAATAAATAAAGTCTGTGTTTCTACTGCACAGACTTCGAGCCCTCTATATATATATATATTGTTGTTTATGTTATATTTAAACAATACTAGTTCGTGATATAGCAGTATAATTCAGTTTATGTTATTTTCATTAGTATTAATATTATTATTATTATCTTTTTTGGGGAAGAACATACTACTTAAAATTAAAATTTCCTACATTATATTTGTTGAATGTATCCTCCAAGTTTTGAAGAACTGCATCACAGTCAGAATTACGGGATTTTTTCTTTGTCCGTTGGCCGGTATTCTAGAAAATGGAGAACACAACGTTTTGGAAAATGGATGTGTTTCCGTCTTCAGGTGAGTGAGGGGACACATTAATGTTTCCTTGGCACTACAGCCCCAGTGGGCCTAGGCCTACCTTCACGAACTCCGTTCACAGGGGGAGACACATGCTCTGTCGAATTTCTTAGAAAGAGCTAACCTCAATCACTGGACAACCCATGTTTGAGTCTGAGTCTTATGTCAACTCTCAGTCTTCGAATGGAACACCCATCTGGGGCTTACGACCAGATTTTATTAGTGCCAGACAGTTGAATATTTGTTGATGTGGTGCACTCTCTCTGACGAGAGGACGGGTCTTCGTTTACAATTGCTACTAGCCCTCGCAAGCGCAGTCATTCTCTGGTCCGAGTCCCGTTGGACTCGTAACTATATTTTACTATCTCAGATTCGAGACTTCCCTTTCCGTCGCCGACTCACAGGGTTAGCGGTGGAGATATTCGACCCCGCCTCAACACGGGGAAACTCATGTCAGTATAACTGCAGCTATAGAAATGAGACCAGGCTATGTCGAAGACAGACAACAGGAAAATATATAATAAAATTGTGATAAAGCACGCGCAGACCTGAAACTGTAATGGAGAGGGAGGTGAAAATTTTATGCCAGAAACTAACGATAGAAGTCCATGAAAATCAATGCATGGGATTAAATGGAGAATTTGTGAAACCATTTTGTTCCTGCCGCTAGCTCCATCTGTGGAGTAAAAACTGAGCACGCTGATTGCTGATAATGGGGATCCAGATGCGAGAAATGTCCAAACTGAGATGGCTGATCGGATGGGTTAAGCATGGCACATGGGGCGATTTTTGTATTTCCTGTACCTGCTGTTGCTTTCAATGTTCAAAATCCTAACACTATCCCAGCCTACCCTATGACCCCCTTCATAGACGTTTGGGGCTAATTTGGGTTCGACCTGCAACGGAGACCGCTATGGAGCTTATTTCTGACGATTTGTAGCTCTAGAAGTTTCATACACCATCATCAGAACCCTCTAGAATTTATTACATCACAGCATTAAAAAGTAAGTATAAGTAAAACTATTCCTGTACCAGGCCGTGAAGGCCCATAGGGTTGTGAGATGTTGAGGGTCCCACATTCTCTAGAGTCTAGAGAATGTAGGACCCTCAACATAGAGTCTAGACAATCGGCTTACAGATGGCGGTGAGATTGTCAGCTCCGGCAGCCTTTTACCCCAGACAGATTCATGGTACTCATTTCTGTTAGAAGCTGGGTCGACCCCAGGGCCATAGTGCAGCCCGAAGGATTAAGTAAACTGAAAAAATCCAATAACCTCATCGGGATTTGAACCCGCAACCTTCCGTCTTGTAGCATAGTGCCTCAACCAACTACTCTACGGCATTATCTTACTTATTTGGTTCAGACTGGAAGGTGAGACAATTACAGCCAAATTTCACTGCTGAATACTAGGCGTCTTATCCCATCTCGTTTCAGTGTTTTGTGCTGGTAACTACAGTTTTGCATTTCTGTTTTCTCGGTTGCAGTTCATCCGTTTTTTTTTTTTCGAAACTGACATCAGCCCTTAACAAACCCAGTGACTTGCACATCTGTTCTCATGTGTAGATAACTGAGGCTTGCCAGAAGTTATGTCACAAACACGCACATCTGGAGCGAGATCTGATAATGTGTCCACAACGCACATCAGCCTGCTGACTGCTTTACTGCTCTGCAGTGCTTCCTTGTAGTTGAATGCATAACACAAGTTTTTTTGTTTATTAGATAATTCCAGGATCTTCTATGAAATAGCCGAGGGCATCAACTTATTTACATAATGTACTCCAAATTAAATCCACGGAACAAAGTTTTTCTGAAGAAACTGATATTTCTTCAGCTAGTCTGATAATTTTCCGATTTGTATGTAACTGAAAAGTTCATACCGTGTTCAAAACCGCCCATCACTGGAACCTATCCATAGCTATATTAATTCGTTCACCATCTTTGTGCCCTATATTTGTAGGATCTATATTAATATTATCTTTCCTTTAGTGCTTAGGTTTCTCAAGTTTTCTCGTTCCTTCAGATTTTTCACCTGCATTTCATCTTTTCATTCCTGCGTCCGCAAGTCACTTACAGTTTTCACAGTGACGTACTTAATGGAATATTCATTTCACGCATTTCACCTTCCTGATTTCATTTCCTTAATTATGTTCATGAAATATTAAGCATGCAAATCATGAATTATTTTATAGTGCAATTGTATCCACCCTACTGTTACGTCTCCTTTGTTAGATACCAGTTACGATTCCGTGACATTCTTTCTTATCAGTGTAGCATAATATATTACCATAAGAGTAACCACTTATATCATCACACTATAGTACATCAAATACATAGTACTTCATAATTTTATCATCAGAAGGTTAATCCCATTTATAGGCAAAGCGGTAAAATTACCCCTCAAAAATGGAATCATGCCAGGAGTATGCATAGGAATATAAAATGAAGCTCGATGATTTCGAGATCTCGATACCAGATGTGGAAGTGAGTGGTTGCTGCACAAATGTCGCTCTTCTTTCTGTGAGTGAATCCCCCGATCATTTGGATAGAAGACTGTGAGCCCCACAGAGCCAATAGAGGCATGATAATGAAGAGAAAATTCATATTCAATGGGGAACTGAATTCTGGCCGTCCAGCCGGTACTTAGTCCCTTTGCGATATGGACTTGGAGGTGAGCGTTTGTTAATGAAACGAAGATGATATGTATGTGATAGGATTTATTGCCCAATCATAAATCAGAACTCAGTTTAATAGCTGACGTAACATAGGGTCAGAGGCTGTAAGCAATACCGCAGTTGGCTGGAGCAAAATGTTACCAAGCCGGCCATAAAACCTTTAAAGCTTCGCAGCGTATTGGTTTTCTTTTAGATGTAACCACTGGGTGTGGGGGATTGGGGTGACGTGAAGTCGCGCAGTGGATTTATTACCAACGCAAAAATTACAGGCGTTCCAAATTTCGTGTTAACGAGAGTCGTAATGTTAGCCTATATATAAGTAGTAGACGTCCTGATTTTGAAAAACAAAAAAGTGGTATTGGTGTCGTCAGTGGTACAAAAGTAGCATCAAATGGAACTCTTTGTTGTTGTTGTTGTTGTTGTTGTCGTTGTCGTTGTCGTCGTCGTCGTCGTCGTCGTCGTCGTCGTCGTCGTCTTCGTCTTCCATTCCGCATTTGCACGGCCTTTCGATTTGGATGTTACTTTACAAGAATTGTCGTTTGAAATATGGTTTCCACTCTCGCGAATAGAAGGCTAGAAAAGTCAGTGAACTGTTAAATGATGCTAGAATGTTGTAAGGAGTCAAAGTCTAGGGGATGTGTGAATTGTGGAAGGAAATTATCATTCAGGCTACAAGGTATTAGTGGTTCCTAGAGGTGTAAGGAGTAGATAGGAATCAGCAATGGGAACAGAGTAATGATGTACTCAAATGTGCAGCACTTTTAGATAAAGGAGCTGTACATGATAAGTGCCTATAATTCAGAGTGATGAACGCAAGAATGATAATGGGATAAACAAGGTTAATTACCATTTGAGGAGGATTGGACTGGCATAACTGAGAATATTAGAACTTGGGGAGTAGTGAATATGTTTCGGGCAAGTCACGAAATAATTCACGTCGCCATATGCACGGGAAAATAACGTAACCGAAAGTTTATGCTAAGAACGGGATCACAAAAACTTTCGAAGTCATATATTTAACTGTCCAAGTAACTTCAATCAAATCGTCAAAATCCGTGTTTGTATATTAAGAATTGCACTTCAGCAAACATTTTCATTTTTAACTACGGAATCTTTACAGTACACTATTGAAAACGTCTCGATTTGCATTACTGAGTAAATAAAGAAAGCGGCAGTTGCCTATTTTATGGAACTATCCCAGGAATTTGCCTGGAGAGACAGAAAATCCCTGTAGAGTCTGCCCATGCTTGTTCAAGAAAATCTGGATGTGTCCGGATGTACGTAATGTATGTGTGTTTATTCAACGATATTAGGATTTACCCAGAACGTTAGGGCCGCACCATAGCTCAAGCGGTTAGTCGCTGGCTTCCCATCGCGCGGCCCGGGTTCGATCCCTGGTCTGCTCAAGTGGGATTTATGGTGGACAAAGTGGAACTGGGGCAGGTTTAGCGGCCTTCGTAGTTTAGAGGTAACGTTCCCACCTCATGACTCGTAGTACGAGGGTTCAAATACCCTGCGGAGGTCGTCGAATTTTTAAGGGCCGAAAAATTCAGGGAACAAGTCCTCCGGGAGGGACTTTAAGCCAGGGTCCCGCGTCGTAGCTTTACGGCACGTAAAAGAACCTCATATCTCCAAAGGAGGTCACTGAGCCAAATTACGGACGTTTCCCGCCCAACAGCAGTCTCTAATACCTCCGGTAGATGGGGGAAGCATTATAGATACCTCTCAGCTAGTAGAGCCGGTCTCGCTGGCTGGGCGGGACTGATGGTAAGCACCAGTACCGNCAATAAAGAAAAATACCCAGAACGTTCGTTCACATCGCAATTTTCTCGTGTTTCGGGGTCTTCCCGTAAAATACATAAAGCGACAAAGTAAAATGTAGGGATGTAAAAATATAAATTATATCTGTGTTTCCGACAGAACTGATTCAAGCAGAATATGAAATATTACGTTCCAAGATCCATAAGCTAATTAAATCTATTTGGAATAGAGAAAAATTGCCTGATCAGAGGAAGGAGTCTATTATTTTACCAGTTCACAAGAAGGGTAATAAAACTAAATGCAGTAATTATTGTGGTATATCACTGCTATCAACTTCATATAATATTTTTCCTATAGTCTTCTCTCAAGGTTAAGTCCATACATAGATGAAATTATTGGGGATCATCAGTGTGGGTTTCGACGTAACAGATCAACTATAGATCAGATCTTTTGCATTCGCCAGATACTGGAGAAGAAATGGGAGTACAATGAGAGAGTACATCAGCTATTCGTAGACTTCAAGAAAGCTTATGATTCAGTTAGGAGGGAAGTATTGTACAATATTTCAGAGAGTTTGGGGTATTCATGAAACTAGTTAAGCTGATGAAAATGTATTTAAACGAAACGTATAGTAAAGTCCGTGTAGCTAAAGATTTGTCTAATAATTCTCCTATCAAAAATTGCCTAAAATTAGGTGATGCTTTAACGCCAGAGCTTTTCAACTTTACTTTAGAATATGCCATTAGGGAGGTCCAGGAAAACCAGGTGGGACTGAAATTAAATGGGACACATCAGCTGCTGGTCTGTACTATTGATGTGAATCTACTGGTTGATGATATAGATACCACAGAGAGAAACACACAAACTTTAATTGACACTGGTAAGAGGTTGGTCTAGAAGTAAACACAGAGAAAACTAAGGACATGTACATGTTGCTATCTCGTCACCAAAATGTAGGGTAAAATCGTTATATAAAGATAAGTAACAGATGTTTTGAAAATGTGGCACAGTTCAAGTATTTTGGGACGACTGTAACAGATCAAAACCAGATTCAGGAGAAAATTAAGAGGTGACTGAATTAGGGTAAAGTCTGCTACCTTTCGGTCCAAAGCCTCTTGTCTTCTCTACTGGTGTTTAAAAATGTAAAAGTCGGAACATAAAAAAATATTATTTTGCCTGTGGTTCTGTATGGGTGTGAAACTTTGTTTGCGACATTCAGGGAAGAAAATTGTCTGGGGATGTTTGAGAACTGGGTGTTGAGGAGAATATTCGGACCGAAGAGAGAAGTGACAGGAGGTTCGAGAAATCTACATAGTGAGGAACTTCGTAACTTGCACTCTTCACCAAGTAAAATTGGAATGATCAAGTCAAAGAGAATGAGATGAGCAGGGCATGTAGTATGAATGGGTAGAAGAGGAATGCTTATAGAATATTGGTGGGAAAGCCACAAGGAAAGAGCCCACTAGATAAACCACAATGTAGGTGGGTAGATAATATTAAAATGGATCTTAGAGATATAGGATGGAATGGTATGGACTGTATTGATCATACTCAAGGTAGGGAAGAGTCGATGGCTTTTGTGAAAACGTCAATGAACCTTCGGGTTCCATAAATGCTGGGAATGAGGGGACAATATATTAAAATAAGGTCCGACCGCTTCCTTTAATATACCTTGCAATTCTATAATCAATATGTAATTTTATTCTATTCCGCTTTCGAAACATTGCATGAGGACCATTGTGTCGCAGTGTGTATGCCACTCTCTGAACCATGCAAGTGGCTCACGAGGGCGACTCTTTCTTGTGTCTCCTCTGACGTTCGTATGACCGAATTGTTGAAATATCCGTATAGATGCAGATGAGGGTAGAAGGTTCGTGTGAAATGTTGTTAACCAGCTACGGGAATACACGGTGTCATAATTCAGAGAACAAAAATATCTAAAGGGAAGAGCAGGGTCGGATTTACAAAAGCATGGGTCCCGGGTCAATCAAAATTTTGAGACCTCTGTCAGTAGAAACAAATTCAGGTTCTGGCAGATTATTTAGATCTGGCTCAGGATAAGGACCAGTAAAGGACTATTGTGAATACGGTAATGAGCCTTTGGGTTCCATAAATTCTGTGAAGTTCTTGAGTAGCTACACAATTTGCAGCACCCCAAGAAGGGCTCAGCTCCATGAAATTAGTTAGTTAGTCAGTTATTTCTTGTAACAACTAAAGGTACAAAATAAAATTTCGTGATTTTAGAGAAGGAAATATCTCAGAAAAATCTGTGGTCTCCATTTCTGCTTTACGGATGCCTGAGGGTGACCACCCTTGTCGCTCCCGCTTATATCTGGCCCTGGGCCACAGTCTTGTCTCGTTCGTAGTCAAATTTTGTAACTCGATAATTTTCTATCCTGCTGAATTACCCGAAATTAACCTGAGACAATATACTGCATCACTCTTTCAGTGAAAAATTAAAAGCAATGGTAACTGATCATTTGTAATCTTCAACTTGTATGCCTTTTGGCCTCAGCGATATTAGAAAGGAATTTCGCACCCATCAGGAGTCATCTCCTTCAGAAGTTATATAGTTCAGAAATACAGATCGCTACAGCAATTAAAGGCCAGATAAAGCAAGCTAAAACCTTATTCTAAGGTCAAGTTCTGTTTTTTATGTATAAATCGTTCAGAATCCTCTAATTATACTCTCCTGAAATAGAACTGAAACTTCAATACTTCAGTTGGAAATAACACCAGCTTTCGAATTTGTAATCTTAATAGAAAATTACTTCTTCAGTTTTGCAATCACAAGTCTATCCGACTCATAATTTTCTCGTGGGCCTTCAGCCTCTCGAGGACAATGCTGCAATCATAACATGAAACTGACCCTTGCGCTTTTTCTTTTCCTTCGACGCTACAGCCCGAATTATGGCCTTGGCCTACCTCCATGAAACTCTCCGTTTCATTCGGTTTACCAGATCTTAGACATTCGGTAGGACTCCTTGGGCATTTGATCAGCTAGCCGTAAGACCTCTACCTGTACACAAAAACAGAAAAACGCACACACACAAACTTTAACATCCACGCACTTGGTGGGATTCGAACCCACGATCCCGGCTTCCGAGCGAGCGAAGACAGTGCATGCCTTAGACCGCTCTGCTACAGCGACCGGCGACCATTACGCTTATTTACTTTCTATTGTTTCATACTTGACGTCTTACATCTTGTACTCAGCTCCTGATTACCTCAGTCGCTGATATGCTGAAATTATAAAATCAGGATTTCACGTGACATTTGAAATGTGATTTGTCAAACAACAACCGTGTACAAATTCCCGGTACAAAACCCTCACAATAAGACTCGTGAGACCTACAAGTGTGTGGAGTTTTGAATTGTAATGTATTTGATATTATTTTTTTCCATAAGAATAGGAGAATCCTTGGCCCGCTGAATAACCTTCACTTGCGAGTGGTATTATGGAATTCACGTGGTACATTTTCTGTTTGCCTCTAGGCTTGCTTATCCATTCTGGGTCGATTGCGAATATACAAATAAATCCTGTAACATAATAATTAACCTATGGTCTTTGGAATATTGAAGCCGTGTTTTCGAAATATAAATTATAAAAAGTTAACTTTAAAATAAAATTATATAACACAAATCCTGCCAAATAAACTCTATCTTAGGATTTGTTCTTCGACCCTATGTAATGTCGACACTGACAGGTTTATTAAACAGCAGATAAGAAATATATTTTCTGCCACAGAAGTGGAATTAGAAATGCTGCTGTGGCTGTACATATAGAAATGAACAGAACGTGGGACCAAGTGGAGCTACTGGACATAATAAATTACTCTGCTCTGCTGTAGGCTGTACTGTGCCACAGAACTGAGTTTTAGAGATCCTGTCGGATTCGTCTGAAGCCCCTCTCAGACACTGAGAAGAAAAATGAGAATTTTAAGTTTCATTTTCAGTTGCAAAAGGCAACAAGATCAGTGTGAGCAGATTTTTTCTCTCTTGTTCAGCTCCAAAATTCTGTTCTAAGTTTTACTTGATTGCTATTTCAAAGATCTCGTGTTTCTATTTTAATAGCTTTGAGGCTAGAAGCTAATCCAACTAATAATTACCAAGTATTAAAATCACACGTGCTGAAGTCGTATTTTTAGTATTCTGAAGGATTAGTCCTCAAATGTTCTAATTATCATATAAAATATTTCTTGTGAAGGAGAAAGTACTTCCACGTGCGTGGAATATAATACGTCCCCTTATGAGCGGATTATTTAACTACGCTCTCATTATCAAAGCTACACATCGCCGAAAAATAGGTCCTGTGTTCATTCTTTTTAAGAACTGATGATATATAATTTTTATTAAACTTCACTTGAAAAAACTTATTCCTCGAAAACACGACGTCACTATTCCTAAGACATTTTTTTTTCTTTTGGCGCTACAACCCAAATTTGGGCCTTGGCCTACCTCCACGAAAATCTCGGTTTCACTTCGGTTTAGTAGATCTTAAGACATTCGCTGGGAATCCTTGGGCGGGTGATCAACTCGTCGCAAGGCCTCTACCTGTACACAGACACAGAATAACGTAGATACACACAATAACGCCAAACATCCATGCCCTGAATGGGATTCGAACCTACGATCCCGGCTTCCGAGCGAGCGAAGACAGGGCATGCTTTAGACCGCTCGGCTACCGTGACCGGCTTTCTTAAGGCTATAAGATAATTAATTATTGTGTTACTGGGCCTTTATTTATTTGCTTACAGCAATCATTTCCTATTATTTCTGGAATTTCATTTTGTGGAGAAAGAGGTTGGAATTCTTGCCCTGACCCAAGGAAATTGGCACTAGCTGATGTTTCTCTTGAGCCCGCCACGTACGCTTTTGCTCTTCTCTGTAATAACTACCATGTTTCTGTTGTTTTCTCTGTAAGACAGTAGAGTGAAGGAAGCTTCTGGAATCTACCGTCTCTGATATTTCCAAAGGCATCCAGTACTAATTCACACAGAATTTAAAAATCGTACCACTAGGCACTGGTGCCGTTTCCACTGTAGGAATTCGCAAATAAGCGATTTTATGTGGCTGATCGTCCGTGTGGTCTAGTGGTCAGAGTTCCTGGCTACAGATCCAAAGGCCCGGGTTCGATTCCCGGCGCTACCATTTTCTGAGAATTAGTTAGTCTGGAGCAGGGTCCACTCAGCCTCGTGAGGATAATTGAGGAGCTGTTTGAAGGAAATAGCGGGTCCGGTCTAGAAAACCGAAATTAACGGACGTGGGGATCCGTTGCGCTGACCACGCGACACTTTCTATCCGCTAAAGTTAGCACTAACTTCGCCGACAAGCGGCGCTCGCTCGGTCTGTATAGTTCGCTTGCGAACTAAAACCACGGGGTTTGCTTTTAATGTAGTTGATAGAGATTTAAAACGTTCGAAGTTGGGTTCCCCTTCAGTTGTAGGCTGTTCGTAATGTCTACTGATTCTCGTGCAACTCGGGAATTGTTTATATTGTAACAATTAATTTGAAAGTTGCAACGAATAGACACACACACATAACGCATAGCTCAGTAATACAGTTCCAAGAAGGAATCATTCAATTAAATTTCTATTTTCGATAAAAATATACACACACCATCTTTGTTAAGAAGATCAATCGGTTAGTGAGGTTCAGAAAAAGGAGAGCTATTTATTGTGAGATCTAAAAAAAGCCTAAAATACGTGTTTGCTAAGTGCCAAGTTGCACTTCATACATGTATTTAACACTGTGTACGTCCGTCAGGAAGCTTTATATGTTAGAAAGTACGCGACAAAGAATAGAGTTCCTACATCTCGCTTCTTAGCATCAACTCTTTGTGTCATATGTAAGCATATTTCATCTTTCTTCTTTCACGGATTTGACACTCGACAGTGATATTAGCTGATGCATGCAGCAGGGCTGCTACAATATGGCTCCAGCCACTTGCAAGGCGTCTATTGTTACTAGACAATAGGAAATAGAACGCAGAATACCGACAGCTAGTCATGCCTCCACGGTGTAGTGATCAGCTCAGCTGCCTTCCGTATTTAGAAAATGCAGATTCTTGAATCTATGCCCGGAATTCGTCCGAAATGACAGACGTAAGCGAAATTCCTGGCTTCCTCCTGCAAAATGAGTACATGATAATTAACACGCGTTTCAGTCTACGTCTTCCCCAGTCACGTATTTATTAATCATTGTTATTGGAAGCAGTATAACTTGCTCAGTTAACGTAGTGTTGCTAAATAAACAAAGCAATAATCAGCATCCATGCTAAGAGTGAAATTCGAACTCGCGATTCAATTGTACAGCATCACGTATGGGCAGGCTACGATATTCTTCTGTATTAATTAGTGATTCTTTTTCGTTCTGTTAGTGTGTAACTGTGTGACGTAAACGGACAGATGCCATCACTGCGAAGTTACCCTAACTATGGCCCTGTCACAAACAACGGAACAGATCCATCGCAATGGAAGCTAGAGTGATATGCATTTGAGGTGTTCTCGTTTGGAATAAGGGACAGATAAAACCATCTTGACTTTCTTTGTCAGTTTCCTCGGTTCCTCGCAGCAAATTCCAACATAATTTCGTAAAATAGACTACGGCCACTGCTGATAAAATGTCTCCAGACACATGATTACACGTCTCTCAGTGGTAATACGTACTATCTGCAGCTGTTGCTACTTTGGTAAATGACATGAGAATTAATCATCACATAAATACGTATATACTGCGTTTACCAGTTTGCACGGTTTTTGCTGTAAGTAAAAAGTAAAGTAAAGCTATTCCTATAACAAGTCATGAAGGCCCATACCGTTATGAGATGTTGAGGTTCCTACATTTTCCAGACAATCAGTTCATAGAGGGCGGTAAGGTTGTCAGCCTTACAAGCCGGCCGCCCTTTACCACCAAGAATATTCCTGCTACTCAGTTCTGTTAGAGGCTGAGTCGACCCCAGGACCATACACGTAGTGCGGCTGGAAGGATTAGGTAAACTTAAAAAATCCACTTCATCGGGATTCAATCCTGCGACCTTCCGGCTTGTAGCATAGTGCCTCAACCAATTACGCTACCGCGTGCTTCTGCTGTTGAATGTGAAACTCTTATCCCCATCAGCTTGCGTAAATTGAATCTAAAAGGTCTTGGAAAGTACGTCCTGGTCAGATACTATTTTTTTTACTGTTAGTGGGGTGGGACTAAGTCCCTTGTACTGCGGCCACTTCTGGTCTATTGTACCAGCCCCAGATGATAGGTGAGGGTGATCGTGGAGCAATTTGTGGAATGAAGATTGGCAGGGGAAACCGAAGTACTCGGAGAAAACCTGCCCCGGCGCCACTTTGTCCACCACAAATCCCACTTGACCAGACCAGAAATCGAACCCGGGCCACCGCTGTCGGAAGCCAGCGACTAAACCCTTGAGCTATGGCGCGGCCCTGGTCAGATACTAACATACAGCGTTAGGCCACGATTATAAAGTTACTGTATTCTGTCGAAAACATCCAGTATTCCTACAACGGTGAGAAATTCATCACTTAACATCGCTGAAATGATACAGATGTTATAAAGAAACAAAAGCATGTCAGTTCACTCTTTCGCTGAATTTTTACGTTTTCTTAAATTTTCCTCCCACTTATAAAGCCATGACCGTTTTATTACTGCTGCTTTCTGCCGCGATAAACGTGAGCCATGCCGTCGATTCCTCACGCCACAACCTGTGTCTTTTATCTTTTGTTCCTTCTTTTCGTCTTGTTTGCTTACCTTCTTTTCATCTTTCCTTCCTTACGAAATTTCCTCTTTTTACTTCTCTTCATCTTGGCTAGACTGAATGCAACTCGGGATGCGATGCTAAATCATACCAGCACAAGACTATTTTCCGAGCCTTTGTTCCAAATCTTTTCTTGAAGCAGACATACTAGACCACGGATTACTAAATTAACTATACTATTGCGAAGCGGGCCCCAACTATTCACAGATTATGTTCATCCCCTCGTGCTGCACTCTGACAGGAGTGAGAACAGAATTCATGCACAAATATTTCAGCATCTCGTTTCGCTTGTAGCATTCTGTTGCAAACACTTCCGGATAGTTTCCGATCATCAAAGGTCCACTTGATTTCGTGAGAGCTGTCTTCATCATTCTTGACGAAGCGGCATAAAGAAGTGAAATGTAGGATCACAGATATACTGTTCAGGAAATTTTCAATGTAGAATATTACTACCCTGCTGCTTAACACTGTAGGTTCTGACGCGTGTCACCTCGTTTATCTGTGTGCAATTGTAGAGTCTGCAGCTGCGTTTGAGGGGTAACGCTGCGTTGTTATCAGATCGAGAAACGCAAGCTTGTCTATGACACAAACAGTGTTCATCAACTGTGCTCTAGTATTACTACAAACACTGCGAACATCAACAAATGTATTTCATCACTTTAACCTTCTGGAACTTGAAAGGTCCACGAAACGTATTTAAACTTACTACTGTACTATTAATAGGTTACTATATAATAGATTACCATGGGCTTTTCCTCCGAGGACAAAGCGGATGAATGGTGAAGCCGGAAACTAATCTCATCTAATGTCGATGTTAAGAATGTGTAGAGCTGCTCCTTTACAACTCCAGGCATCTTCATGTTATGTTGTTCAAATTATTGAGAACTGTATAGTTGCTTATGATTAGTATTATAGTAATTTTTGCTACTCTAGCTTTCTCCTATACAAACTGCTAGCTTTCGTGTTCCTGCTCGGCATATCAGAGAACATTTTATGTTCAATGCCTGCTCTTTTAGTAAAAGTTGTCCCTCTGCTAGACGTGCTTCAGCTTTTGTTTGTAAGGACGTTGACGTATTTGGAATCAAAATTCTTTCTTTGAATCATATCTTATGGCTGTCCTTTTGATTGTTAATTATTAAAATATTAACCTACTCAAGGTTGATGTATGTGTATATATTCTCACTGCATCATGGTTGACGTGACTTCATTGATTGAATGGTTATTGACTGAATGACATACGCTGTCTTCTTGCGTCTATTGCTTATATATATGTATATATATATTCGTTTTTTCATCTCTTTCCTTGTGCTTACTTTATAATTGGCTTTTGGGCTACTGTTTAATATATAAATAATTAAATATTGGAACTGAATTTAATCATTTTCAAAATGGTTATATTTAAAAGTATTCCATGTACGTATATATTGACTGTAAGCTTTATTTCCATCGGCTTGTTGATTTGGTTTTTCCTCATGCATTGAAAGTGCAATGTGTAATTCGCACTACCACATTCTCCATTCCAGCGTACTAATATTACTGATGCCGTTTTTGCTTTGGACGGATTAAGCCTGAGTATATTCCTGTTGCTTGTACCTCTATTACGATTACTGACTCTATTCAATTTGAGAGCGTACAAATACAATTTTCAGTTCTTTGCCAGAATATATTTTCTTCAAAATATTTCACATAATTTGATAATTTATTAGAAAAATTAACTGTACTGCATATCAGACGTCGTCACTCAGTTCGTTTATCTTTGTTAATGTTCACAATGGCGCTGTTTATTGCTTCTCTTTTCTATAAATAGCAGATATTCGTGCTCCTGCTCGGAACAAAATTAATTGTTCTATGTTCAGTTGCTCACCCGGTCACTGTCCTTCACCTGGATGTGCTTCTGCTATAGTGCTGTTTGTAAACTGATAGATATTTTCGGATATTTGTGTTTAAATTTAAATAATGTATACTTCTTCATTTGTCTCCTATTTCTTCTTTTGTTTGTATTTATTTATTTTTTATACTCGTGTCGACTTTGTAATTGGCTCAACTCTGCTAATTCATGGGCGTAAGGAAACAGATGATTGGAACATCATACTAATTAATTCTTTAAAATAAATTTAACAGTAATCTTAATCGAACTTTATAGTGTTGCTACGTGATGGTGACTACACGTTTTATTTTCAGTTTCTCCGAAAAATGCCATCCCAATACTTGAAAAGTAGAATTAAACCACTTACACTTCTTAATTCTCCTTATCGTATCTCATTCCACAATATTTATTCCTGTCAGTTCTCAAGCAAAATGAAAATTATTTGCGAAAAGGTTCAAGTAAGAAGGACGGTCTGGTTTTCTCATATTTATATTTTCATATAAAGTCGTTTTAAATCACACTGTCTCGAAGTATAGGTTAATTAATATATTGGCCTCGCAAGTTTCCTTGAGATATATTCAATTTATTGAATCAATGTAAAATATAATTTGAGCTAAATATAGCATCTCTAGGAATTTAAACTTGATCAACATTCGACTACTTAGTTTGAAATAACTGAACTAAAAGGTTTAATTTTGAAAGCCGGTGAAATTCTCTGCCATAATGCATTAGACTTGACAGAGTTTGACAAAACGTGGCTGTAATGTCACCATAATGCTTTATACTTTATAGTAATTCGCGCGAAAGAATCAGCCTATAATGCTAGAATGAATGTCAATGGATACAAATTTATCTTACCCTTCTTAAATCAGTGCACTGCTTGCAAAATCATAAGCAGAATTGCATCATCATCGTCGGACCATTGCAAAATATTTCGTAATGTCAGTACACATAAATTGCTGGTGTGAGTTGAAGAGCTGCTGAGGCAACGTTCTTTTTATTGCGTACTTAAAAAATTGATAGGTCCCATTTGGATTTCTTGGAACCGATTTAGAATTTAGTTTATTTCATTTTCAATGTAAAAACTCGTAATTCTAATTAATTATTCCATTAATTTCTCCGGTCAAGGTAGTCGAGGCGTCTAAGGCATGCACTGTCTTCGCTTGCTCGGAAGCCGGGATCGTGGATTCGAATCCCACTCAGGGCATAGATGTTTGTGTGCGTTTTTCTGTGTTTGTCTACAGGTAGAGGCCTTGCGACGAGCTGATCACTCGCCCAAGGAGTCCTACCGTATGTGTAAGATCTAGTAAACCGAAGTGAAACGGAGAGTTTCATGGAGGTAGGCCTAGGCCCAAATTTGGGCTGTAGCGCCACAGGAAAAAAAATCATTAATTTCAACCTGCCCGAAATATTTTTTTTAAATGTTTAACTTAAGTTCTGATGGGTCTGATTATGATCTATAGCACTCGAGTTTGCAAAGCTTCTGGGATTGGCCATCGTCTGGTATCCTAAAGAATACAAAGTTTCGGAGTTGGTATCTGTTTCCATCCTCACATGTAAGAGTGGGAGGCCCAACAGAATAGGGGTCTTCCACCCTTTCACTTAAGGACAGAAACAGATACGAAATTCTGAAACGTATTCTTTAGAATTCTGGACAATAGACGAAGTCCGAAAACTCAGTAATCCATAGTGCTTATATCCAACGTTGCTATATATTAATATTGCGTTTGTCAGTTCCCCCCGGCGCCTCAATTTGAGTATAACAATTGGAGAATATTTTTCAGGTTAAGAATTAAGTGGAACCGATGAATTCTGCGAAAGAAATATGTAATGATTTTCTTAAATCTTATTTGACTTATGGATACCTTAGTATGATCTGTTTCTGTTATCAGCCTATACCATGCAACGCGCACTTCTACGAATAAACATGACAATTAGAATTACTACCAGAGACTCTTAGATAAATAATTTATTTTATAGTTTTTGGGATAGTAAAATTAAGGAAGTTTCAATGGACTGTGTAACAAATAGGAGGATATCAGGGAATGCTCATAGAATTTCCCTTAGAAAGGGAACGTTTGGGAGATCAAATTTTGGAAGATATAATAAGATATATCTTAGAAATATCTGTTGTGAGAATGTGAACAGACTGTTATTGGTTCAGGATGTTGTCAGATGATAGTCTTTTATAACAGCAATTTTTAATGATTAGGTTCTATTGCTTAAGTAATTGGGCGGCCACTGACTTAGCAGATCAGACATTCTTTCAGTCAGCCAGTCAGTCATTCAGCAAATCAGGCACTCTATCAGTCAATCGTTTAGTCACTCAGTCCGTAATATACTCGGTTTCAGAGGCAGAATTATGAAACCTTCCTAGATTTGTGTAAATAAATCCAGACGCTGCTAGACAAAGAACATAACGCGGTGGTGCTCTATTGTGTGAATGAAGTTTGCGTGTCTGAAAGTACGTACTGAGTTCTGTTGCTACTTCAGGGTCATTATTCGCATTCAGAAAGCGCCATCTTATTCATGCATAAGAAATGTAACTCCTTCAAGTTTGATTTCTGGTCCCGTTGTATTGTTATAATCTTTCTACATATCATAAATCTTACTTCACGCTTCACAGCAACTGATAAGTCCGTACACAATGGCAGAATAATCTGCCGGCACGCTAACCTGCTTGCAAATGGCATGAAGATTTCCATTGTTCCTCCAGATCACAGATTTTACAGTACAACGTCTACCATAAACAGCTGGGTTTCACTATCAAGTGTTTTGCCACGAGATCAATTTAAACGTTGAAAGCATTGTTTGTGATTATTTTTGTTGATTGTTTCTTAATTTGATTAATGACGCCGTGTCAGCTGCTGAACTTTGGTGCTGAGCATTCTCTGAATTGATTAGACATACGGAAACTAGCAATGGCTGTCTCTTCTGGCTTTCCTGTCACAATATTAAATATACACGTTGATTTATATTGGTTTTAACAAGTTTAGCATTGCGTTTAGTGACCTGATTGTTTGCTAGCAGTATTCAACCTTGTATTTTTATGATTCAAGAATTAGATTAGGTAGCGGATAACTGTTTAACATAAATTTAAAATGTCCGAACAAAACGTTCTGAGGGGAATGTTAGACATGAGAGACATGAAATAACAAGGGAACACAAAGGTACTTTTAGCTGTAATAAGTAAACAAAAAGAGATGAAGCGTACAGGACGGAGAAAAGGAAGGCTTACAAGACGTCGGGTTTGAAGCTCAATTAACTGGAAGAGACTTCTTCTCAGGCCTAGGCATAAAGGGAGGTCATTGAAATGGAACGTAGGGAACTATTCAGATGTGGACTGGCTCAGGAACGTAGGGAACTATTCAGATGTGGACTGGCTCAGGAACGTAGGGAACTATTCAGATGTGGACTGGCTCAGGAAAAAGTCCAGTTTTGGAATATGGCGATCTCAATGGTACACATGAAAGCAAGGAATTCCTTGAACAACTGAATAACTGTGAATAATAGTTGGATGTCAGATGTTCACAGAAGACTGCACCATAGAGGCTGTGCATAATGGTTTGCTACGATGATGCCAGTTAATATTTCCAAAAGCCGTAAGCAATCCATGTATATTCATAACCCCTGTGACGTTTGATCAAGGGAAGAAAACTAAGGCATCTGTATTGTTTCCACGGTGCTTCTAGTGGCATTTTCTTTTCTTGTTATGACCAGTACTGTCTTCTTAATTGTAAGTCTGTGTAGTTCGGAGAGTTTCCGACGTTTAGGAGGAAGGTACACCTTCCGTCTTCAGGGTCGAAGAGGAAGACAAGAAATAAGCCAGCAGAAGCAGGCGGTATGCACTTTGTCATCTTCTTCTGTCGGCTTCCCTACTTGATTCCCATGAATCGATAGTTGTTTGGAAACAACAGGAGTAGAAACGTAAACGAAGTAGTGCAACTGCCGGGGTTAGGCGTGTATAGCTGGAAACTGAATGCAAGTGTGTAAGTTGTGAGGACCTGCTCAGCTTAGATATGGGACGGGTGCAAATTTTGTTCGGAGCTCATATATACAGAGTGTAAATAGATACATGTTACAAGCTCTGCGGTAGATAGAAGGGTTCAATCTGATCACATTTTGTTAATACAATCATGTCCGGAAACGCTTTGTTTACGCGCTAGGGCCTCTGAAATGTGGAGGACGCCCTTACTTCTTTCCTCTGCGGCTTACTGGTGACATTTACCTAACATTTCTCCAAGAGAGCTTACCCGAGCTGCTGGAAGTGATGCCTTTGGAAGTCCGTTGTGAAATGTGGTTCAAGCACGCTGCACTAATGTCGTCCGTGAGTATTTGGATGAAGCCTTTGGCAACAGATGGATTGGACGTGGGGGCACAAAACCTGACTCCCTCGCTCCCCTGACTTGACTCCACTAGATTCCGTTCCCTGGGGGTACGTGCAAAGCCTGGTGTACGAGACTCCAGTGGAGACACAACATGATCTTGTGGCAAGAATTGCAGTAGCAGCTGAAACCATTCAGGAAAATGCGGGAATCAGTCAAAGAGTTCAGCATAATATGGCCAGGATTTCTAGAACATGCAATGAAGTCGGCGACCGTCATTTTGAGCAACTTTTATAATGTAAAACAACGGTAATATTCGCTAAAACTCATGCATCCTATCGGAAACTTTTGTGGTTCTTAGTGCCAAAAGAAGCTTTTCCGGACATGGGTGTATTAACAGAATATGATCAGATTGAACCCATTATCTACCGCAGAGCGTTGTAACACATATCTATTTACACCCTGTATATGTGCGCATGCAAGTCACCGATGGCCAGTCTCNGAACAATTTCTAGTAGCATTGAACACAACACATTGAACACATTGAGTACACAACACACAACGCGTAAGAAACATCCAACCATAAGCATACACAACCTCAAGTTGACGCTTCCCATCATCGGGACGAATCAACAAGAAGGAGCCGAACATTTTACTTTAAATGTTTTAAACTTTTAAATATTTTAACATTGACGGCTCAATTTGAGGGCAATTTTCAGATGGAATGCAAGAGTTGTACGTGCATTCAATGCTACTAGAAAGTGTTGTGCTTTTACACTTCGACATCTGTAACAGCGTCCACGCAGTTTACATACTGTGTACGTTAAGCAGCGCCAGTGTTTTCATGTGTTTGTAATACGTGCCTCTGATGATGGTTTCTCTTGAACCGAAACATGTAAGGCAAGTGAGATAAATAAGTGACCTAAAAACATTGTTACACTCGACGGATTTTTCATTGACAATTTGTGATTGATTGTGTAACGGACCAAAATGAAACAATTCAAAAAACAACGGTAATATTCGCTAAAACTCATGCATCCTATCGGAAACTTTGTGGTTCTTAGTGCCAAAAGAAGCTTTTCCGGACATGGGTGTATTAACAAAATGTGATCAGATTGAACCCATTATCTACCGCAGAGCGTTGTAACACATATCTATTTACACCCTGTATATGTGCGCATGCAAGTCACCGATGGCCAGTCTCCCACCGAAGAAAGGCGTCGAATGTCGGATATTTAATATGCACAGAAGTTATCTACGTGGTTAGCGAAATAAATACAACCAAATTAAAATAAATATCAGTGTACTAAAAGCAATAGGAAATACTGTATCGGATTCAATTGTTCTATCGCAGTTCTTTAAGAAGTGAAATTGCCCGGAATTTGAAATTTGTTTTCCAAATCTTCCATTCTGTATGGAGTATAAGCTGTAGTTTTCAACCCACTTAATTCCAGCAAGAATTTCGTTTTTTTTATGAGATATGAATATAAAATGGAATTTTAATTAAATGCATAGGGTCTACGTGGAATGGAACACGATGAGCTTACAAGACCATGCATTAGAGGAAGTCTCCTTGAATATGAAATATTTGTAGCCATGGAAACTTCTCTCCAAAACATGGTTCACATGAGAGTTAGAAGTAGGTAGTTCTATGATACAGGCAGACGTACAGTAGCTTAAAATGAGAAAAACTAGCCAGAAATTAATTTGGTTCTAAAGGGTCCTGACGATGGTGGATGACAGAATTATTGGGTTTCTGGACTCTAGGTAACAGAGGACACAACGTTTGGGAAACAGATCCAGTTTCCCAAATGTTGTGTCCTCTGTTAACTAGAATTCCGGACAATGGAAAGAGTCCAAAAAACCCGGTAATTCTGTGAGAAATGAATTTGTCGACTTTTTATTAAAAAAAAGCACTAAAAGTCTTATAAAGTTTCTGCTGTAAAGGAATGAGAGAATGTAATGTTTCATTTTTCTTAAGTAAGATCTACGATTAAGGAAAATACAGAGTTCATAGCTGAATGAAACTGTACGCAGTATTTTAACACTTTTATAATTATAATTGCATTGTACTCTTAACAAATATTTTGAGTGGTAAATGATCACTATCATAATAATGTGTTTATATGGATCTATAAGGGAATATGATAGATGTAGTATCATGGGTTTTATGATGTAGAATCTTGAGTTATGGACGTAGAATAAACCATATATTTTATTAAAGTGTAATTTTATGACTAGTTCTACAAAATAAGAGGCGAATTTGACACAGTATGTGAGGTATTAGAACTTTGGGTATGGTGGTAAAGAAAACAACAGGAGAGACATAATATGCTCCTTCCTGCTTCTTTCCAAATTATGAATCTGATTGTGCGCATGCGCAATTGAAGTTCAGATATACACGGAGGACTGCAATATGCACAGACATGAAGCTATGACCGTCAAGGGTGTAATCAGTAAAGAGTGTAATATCCCAACAAATAAGTCCCATTCAAATTCACAGAAAATATTAGGAAAGAAAGATTACAAGGATGTACGGAAGTAATATGAAATAATTTGTTTAGTACACATTTCAAACTGCACGAATATGTGGCTGGACAAACAAACAGAAATAATGGTTTATCTACGATGACATTTCCTGCCTCATTGTAGAAAGTGGAAATCTGATGGCTGTATTAATCAAAGCTTCCTGCGGCAAAGTAAGTAGTGACTTAAGGAGGATATTTTGTTCTCCCAGATATCTAGTAAAAGGAACAAAGGAAAGGAAACTGATGAACTCAAGACTTGTCAAGTACAGAAGATATTTCGTTTGCACCGTCAGTGAGCTTTCAAATAGAAGGAGCTGGGGCAGCTGCCAAAATTCTTAAAGAGACGATCATTAGTTTCCTTACCAGAACTATGCGGCTTCTGAGAGCAAAGAATGAAAGAAAGTCCATCAAATTTTCAGTAGGAGAGACTGTCCCACTTTTGCAACTGTTTTAACGATAGGCCAATATAATTTTATGGTGGAGTTAATCGAAAAATCTCATTCATGATTTGTATCCTTCATCCGCTGAAGTACTTGACGCAATAATGTACTTATGTGGACGGTATAATGGAAACCGAGGAAAACTGCGAGGTTAACGATGGAGAATGATTCTCCGATTACAAGAGCCTACACTCATATTTGAGGAGACTTAAGAAAAAGCACAAAATAGGCCGAATCAGGGCTCAGCGACTGAAGTATTCTTGCGATATGATTTAGTGCCCTTGTATATTTCAAACGAGATTGTAGAGACCTTATGGAACATACTGACTTCCCTCTTCTGTTATCATGTTTTTCCTTTGGCGCTACACCCCCAATTTGGGCCTTGGCCTACCTCCAGGAACATCTCCGTTTTACTTCGGTTTACTAGATCTTAGACACTCGGTAGGACTCCTTGGGTGGGTGATCAGCTCGTTGCAAGGCCTGTACCTGTACACAAATACATAAAAACGCGCGCACACACTCACACACACTATACGTCCATGCCCTGAGTAGGATTCGAAACCACGATCCCGACTTCCGAGCGAGCGAGCGATGACAGAGCATGCCTTAGACCGCTCGGCTATCGTGCCCGGCCTACCGTAAGCTTATTCGACTGAAATATCAGCATTTGTTGCGCAAACAGGTAAAAATGAATTATTTAAAAAATATACTGAGAAAGCAAGGAAATTGTTCGATATTTGAGTAAGGCCCATCAACTGGCACCCCCCCATCATATTATTTTAATGCATTCTATTCTTATCTTACCGCCTAAATTACAGAAATATTAAGACGAGTTGGTACGACGGAATCAAGGAATTAATGCAAGAGCGAAATAAACCCGTACACGATGCACTCCGGACCCGGATAGGGCCATTTTTAGACGTCAAAATCCCCGTATATTGGACCATAAATTATGGAAAATCAAGAAGTCCTTTCTGTGGTATCGACTGAGATTTGGATCCATATTAAAATGTTATTTGGCTGTCATTATATTATTTTCAACATTTTCAGTATGTATGGCAACTGCCGAGGCATTCTCCAGTCTCTTCCACTGGTTCCATATGCCACCTATGTCCTCTGTCAACTCAACAGAGGACATAGTTCATATTCGACGATTTTCTGACAAAAATCCTGAAACAGTAATTAAAGAACTTCTTCGATACCGCGATCATCTCGCTAGGAAAATGTCACTCATGGTTACCAACGATAAACTTTCCCAGAAGAATTCTATCTTCTGGGATATAACACCTTGAATTCGGGTGCTGTGTTTGCTACCTCTCTTATGCTTGTTTCTTGCTTGGCTTATTTTTTTACCCTGAAGATAGAGGCGATATTTTCCTCTGTTACATCAGTTAATGACATGACTTAATATCCCGGAGTCCATAACTTTGCATAACATCCTCTGTGAGAACTTCAAGTCCTAAACACAGAGACAGTTTATAAATCATGTACTGACTTATTTTGTTAGTTTTCTTCCTCAGAACTGTTCCCATTTCAGAAGTATTCTGAATCTATGAGCTTTACAGACAGTTGGTAGGACTCCTTGTAGGAGGGATCAGCCCGTCGCAAAATCTGTACCTAAACACAACATAATTAGAGAAAATAGCATGCATCCATAAATTGAGTGGGACTTGAACCCACGATCCCAGTGTTCGAGCTGGAGAAGACAGTTTGTGCAAAAGACTGTACGGCCATTGTGATCGGCTTGTGTCTTCTTAGTTTATTGGGAAAGTATAGCGCCCAGTGTCACTAGAGACGGCATGCAAGATAAGACAGGTGACTGACCTGTTAGACGTTCCAGTAAAGGCCCGTCCACATTACTCATGCTCGTGCTCGCCAGGCTTATGCTCGTGGACTGCAGAAAGTCGACTGATCAAGGGTCGTCATCGTCCACATGACTCGGGCGGCTTGTCGCGAACCCCTTTGATGTACCGACAACAAGCGGAGCCTCACGAACCAGTGGCTCGTGCGGCGCGTATTGCTTGTCTCGTGACGTGTCATATCGTCCACATTACTCGCGAGCATAGCGAGTTACACGAGCACGAGTAATGTGGACGGATCTTAAGCACTACGCAACAAGAAAGTTTGGGTAAAATTAAGGAGACTATGACGTCAACTCGTCCAGAAGATTGAAACAGGGTGGATGTGCATAATGCTTGTCATGACAGTGTGCGGATAGAAAGAGATGTTCGGGGAATAGCTGTACCTCTGCTTTGCGGCAATCTTACGCTTCTGAATATATGAAGAAAATCGCAATGATATTTCGTTTGCTCTTAAAGTAACTGTTCTTTCTTCTTCATGGTAGAGACGGTGGATTATAAATCAAAGAGAAATTGTTATTTAACGGCATAAAGTCCGTTGAAATTTCAATTAGAAGTTATTAAAAATCTTCCCCAAAAGTAACAGATCTCAGTAAATTCGGAAAATTCTATACACCGCTATAATTGTACTATGATACTAAATTCCATAGAACAACAATAAGCATTACGCACTGTTGTTGTCTACAGGAAATGTTTAAGAAAACGGTTACCTGCAGAAGTAAACTAAGTAAAAACATAACCTCTCGTTTTTCAATTGGTGGCAGAATATTATAATGTCAACCTTCTTATTCACCACTAAATAACAGTGACACATTTCTTTCAACCGCAGCGGCACGCAAACTGTGATACACCATGGATTTGTGTTTTGGCTCTCAAATTTCAATTAAACACGGACAGACGCTTTTAAATATTTAACTATTACCTGCAAGAAAACTCACCATACCCTTACAAATATCATGTTAATGATGCATAGGAGAATAGACGTTGCTTATTCTGAAATACAATCGACGCGCACAATTTGACCCCGTGCATAAAATGCCCATTAAACACGCGCCCATACAATCCGTAACTCTACTGTTGCGCGCGTGCCCCGAGGCCTCTGTGGCTCAACAGTTCCTGCGGAGAGCCAATAAGTCACAATATGTTAAAAATAGTTACCACCGTTCCGTAAAAAGTTTTTTACTTTATTTAACGAAGAAGTGCCAATGGATTCGAATAATATGTGAAAATTTAATGAGTGGCAATAGAGAAGGGAAAGGAAATGGAGCAGTCCTGGAGTAACTAATTCTCTGGCATTAAAATCCGAAATTTCAAAGCCGCTAAGTGCCAAGTTCTCCACTGGATATGAACCCGAGGCATTTCAATCGTCCTCTCATTTTCATAACCTCTTTCACTAAGATCCATATTACTGGTATTGTCCAGTCTTTGTTTTGCCTTCAAAGTAATCGCTTTCCAAATATTATTTATGTTAACAATTTACATGAATTTCTCCTCTCTCTATCCTAGCTATATATTGGACACATCGCAGTCCCTGGTTGCACCGCCATGTTTGAAAGTAATGTTGATGTAGTTCTACTCCGCCTGTTGTCGGTAGTTGGTTCCGCGAAAATGCGACGCTCTGCTAAGCTGCCTTACAAGTAGCAGTTACTTCCACAGGAACACTTATACACTAAATGGGAGATGCGCTCTTAGGTGGCCAAGACTCAGATCATAAAAACTTAATATACATCTTTATAAAGGCCTGATAGTATTTAATCTTTACAACGGCAATAAATATTAAATATAAACAATAAAATAAACATTCTGCTAAAACAATGATTTTCATAAGTTTTTCGACACTATAGGTACATTCTGATTTCTATAACTTCCACTGTTATTTCATTACGTGTCATTTCAGAGTTCATGGAAAAATAAAACGCGCATTAAATAATGTTATTAAACAAGGGCTTGTCTTCAAGAAATTGAATTCTTTCCTACGTGAGTGGCATTGATTTGTGAAGAGAACAAAGTTTCTGGGGTCTTTCTTGCCTTCATTGCATGGGTTGTTGCTGGCCATATGGTATGTGTCTTGGGCGCTCTTCCGAATGACTCTACACTGGGATTTGCAACGTTATAGTGGAGTTAGGTTTTAATTTGTTATTGGTGCTATCGCGAAACGACGTTGTTCAGGGCAGCTGTATGAAGAATATAACCGTATTGATCTCTTAAGAACTAAGTAACAGCACAAGAAATCAGTTAGAAAGCCACTACCAGGGATGCATCCCGTTTCATGAATCTCCCCAGTAAAACACACATTGCTCCTGAGCTAAACTTTTCGATAATATGCAATTCCACCAAAGTTTATATAAATATACTGTATGGTTATATTTTGAGCTAGAATTTATTCTGAGTTTTGAAATGAGTTGATACTAAAAAAATATAACGGTTCAGGACTAAAAATGTAAAAACTCATACTCATAAAATAGTTTAAATCACATATTCGATCTGTGAATTGGAGGGATTAGATACCTCCTCCATAGGATAACTGAACATCCTTGTCTGTTCGTTCGTTGAAAGACTCGCGGGAATTACAGCGGATATTAGAATGATAGTTTTGTGTTTCAGGAAGAAAATAATCATGCCTTGTTTCAAATAAAGAAGAAACAGCGTCAGATTAAGTGGTCCTGGAATGCGAATGAAGTGTTTTCAGAAAGTCACTAAGTGCTGGAATAAAATGCAAATTATAATCTAATTATATGTGGGATTTTTCTTGCATTGATTATTTGTCGTTAATACCCCGATGTATTTCCGTCACAAAATACCATTTTTTGGGGCTATACCACATTAAAGAGGAACTTGGGCGTAGTTAATTGGAGAGCAAAGGCACAAGAAAGGGATGGCTAGAGAAAGTTTTTAGAGTAGGCCAAAACACACTAAGGGTTGTAGTGCCACTAATAATAGTAATAAAAATAATACCATATTAAAGGGAGACTTTACATTTCATACATACATATAAGGAATTTAAATCTCCAAGTCATGACTTTCTCATAAAATGCTAAAATTACGCTAAAATGAATATACTCGTACATAGGCATACGTATTGCATCTTTTATATGTATATATACTTGTTTTTATGTGTGTGTGTGAGTGAATTTCCCTCTGGTATGATACAACACTCTGAAGATGGTCTTTCATGTCCAAAATATGCCGGGCTAATAACAACATAAAATCAACACTAGAAAAATGAATGTACGTATATTATACGTGTTGGATGGTAATTGCATCTTGTTTAATACGGACAGTAAAGTTAAGGTAAAGTTACCATTATGTTTAATTAATTAAACATTACGTCATGAAGGGTATGAGGGAGTGGATGTATAAATCCACATTTTCCTGGCAGCGGCACTAGTTGGAGGTGAGTGGTAGTTTCATGCCCCATGCCGTTTTATCCCCGGGAAAAGAGTCCCCTGTACCCATTGTATGGGAGGATGGGTGGAGCCCAGTCTTGACGAATTGCAAAAGAGAAAATTCTTGCCCCCACCGGGACTCGAACTCCGACCCCTAGGCCTTCCACCCGTAGCCAGTCGCTATACCGACTGCACTATCGCGGCTCCACAATACAAACAGTATATAGAAACAATTAACTGCAACACGAAGCTGTTTACTGATTTGTGTACTTAATTTTCCATTAGGTTACTACCGTGAGTACGTTTAATTGCTTATTTCTAACATGCTGCAAGAAACCTTCTGAATTTCTCTTCAAGTCGAATCTTTCCTCTGAGTCAGAATTTTTGCGTTACTTAAAACTGAGCCGTATATTTATTCTACCTTGAAGATATAGGTTATGTAATGAAATGCAGAATATAAAAGTGAGCTAAATTTTTTAAATGCTACTTCCATATGCACAAGTCAGAACATTTTCACATTAACCTCTACCTACGCCGTAAACTAGCTTATGGCAGACTTCAGCGTCGACGGAAGAATGTTTTCTAAAATACAGAGGCGGAAACACATGGCAAGAACTAAATCATCTTCACTACGTCGTAAATGCTGAAATTCGAAATGGAAATAACACTGTTAATATTATATTTTACTGTACGCCAGGTCTTTTTTATTATTAAAATATATGGCGCAGAATAAAACACTAAGCATACAATACTATATTTACTGCCCTTCTGGTAGCTATACTCGTATGTTTACAGAAGCAGAACTTGGCCATGTATTAAAGGGTCAGCTGTCGCCGATTAACAGTGCAAGAACTTTCTTGTTTTACTCATTGCTTATAAGCAGGCAGTTATATATAATGTGCCGTGTGGTATGAAACACGCGTGCGTGCGCATTTGATCATAGTGAAGCATACGTCTTCATTCAGCGCTGTGACGCCAGTTAGGCTGGGTGTTTCTCTCTAGTTCCGTCAAACGGAGCTTCGCATCTCCCAATGCCAATTATTATGTAAGTTCTCCGTGATGTCATCTGAGTACCTGATTATTGTGTAGTGCTGTGAGGCGCTTTACCATTAAGGTAAGAGTGAAAATACTGTATCTTTATACTTAAATGTTATTCGCACAGCATGTATTTTGTGTTTACAAGCATAAATGGCACTAGGATTGGCTTCAAGCTCCGATAACGGCCATGACCGTGATAAAATATGTGATAATAAGAATGACAAGTGATCGTAATTCTTTGAATGAAATAAACAAAATCTTGTGGATTAATTGGACTCGTGTGGTACAGACTGTGTGGTCTTTATATCTAGCCCTCTGTCGTGTTAAATAAAAATTTACATATCTCGTGACAAAATTTTCTGTTTCGTTTAGCAATAACATCAAACCCAAAGGAATCAAACAAATTAGGACTTTTTTTTTCAAATGTGTGTTTGTATTATTCGAAATTAACTCAGATTTGGTTCGAGATGTATTCCATTGCTTACAGTATTTCTAAAATCCAAGCAACTGAAACAGTTCACAGTATGTTTCCACTTGACAGGAATTTACGTTGATATTTTTTTCAGTCAACTCCCAATTAAACCAAAGTGCAGTTTTAAAGTAATTTGTTGTTTATTATAATAACTGTCACCGAAAAATAAATTCTGCACATGTATAGTAATGACTGTACGTGCCATGCAAAGTTATGTGTATTCAGATTATCAAAAGATTTAAAATTTTCTTAATGATTGGTACTTTAATGGATATTCGTCACAGTACACTTCATGTGGGGCCTGAGACCCGTGGCGAGGCGTTATATATTAATGAAGTGACAGTATGTTATGTTAAAAATGGCATCTTATATCACCAAAACTTTTTACAGTGTTAAGGGCTTACTGCAAAGATAATTGTTAATTATTTACAAACATTTTATTAAACATCTGGTTGCTGTTAATTTCATAATCTAAGAAATAATTTTGAGTCAACATTGTAACAAAGTTACATAATACATACGTCAAATAAGAAGACCAGTTTTGTAAAGCCTTTAGGTGCGTGTATAAGTAGCATAAGTTACAAGCTTTAAAAAGTTTTAGCTCAGCATATCTTGTTAAAACTTGTTGGTGAAAACTCATGTTATTTAAGGTAGTTTTATCTTAATCACAAACATATATTTTATTAATTGCTGAAACATTAATGGAATGATTTTTCGAATCTTTAAGGAGGTGGAATATGGAATGTTGCTTAGTTATTTTTAAATGTACTGTTTTTACTGACCTACTCCAATAGACATAAAACATGTTATGACACAGATATATATGCAAACAGGATCAGTAGAAACCCAGCATGTAATGTTGGTTGGTTCGTTGGTTTCCAATGTCTGCATTTGGGATCATTTAACCCATTTCGCTTCTTGCTTCCCAATAGAGCACTCAAGTTCTTGTTTTGTTGCGTCTTGAAGAAGTTTGCACTTACCTCATGTAAAACGGCCTCCGTGGTCTAGAGGTAACGTTCCCACCTCATGACTCGTAGTACGCGGGTTCAAATACCCAGCGGAGGTCGTCGAATTTTTAAGGGCGGAAAAATTCAGGGAACAAGTCCTCCGTGAGGGCCTTTAAGCCAGGGTCCCGTGTCGTAGCTTTACGGCACGTAAAAGAACCTCATATCTCCAAAGGAGGTCACTGAGCCAAATTAACGGACGTTTCCCGCCCAACAGCAGTCTCTAATACCCCTGGTAGATGGGGGGAGCATTATAGATACCTCTCACCTAGTACAGCCGGTCTCGCTGGCTGGGCGGGACTGATGGCAAGCACCAGTACCGGTAGGATATAGAGACTGGTAGAAATCATAGAGGGAAGCACAATGGACCAATACAGGTATCAGTGCATGGGGAAACCCACCCTTTCCAATAACTAACTAACTGACTCTAATAATCTGGCCACCAATTAAGAAAATAAATTTTTTACCCATATTTTAATACTGTCAATGAAAGATCAGTTTAAGCGGGAGAGTAAGAAATTAGAGATCATATAGATTCTCCTCGAAAGTTTTGGTAGTAGGCCTAAAATTTTACGAAATTTTCTCCTTTTGCAATATTTACATTGCCTTGGGATTAATGGCGCTTTNGGTTTAAGTGGGAGAGTAAGAAATTAGAGATCATTTAGATTCGCCTCGAAAGTTGTTTTGGTAGTAGGCCTAAAATTTTACGAAATCTTCTCCTTTTGCAATATTTACATTGCCTTGGGATTAATGGCGCTTTTCTAACATGGCCGCTTCTTTGATATACTGAGCCAAACAACAACAACGTTCCGATATCTACGGTCAGAGGATCTGAAGACGCTGAAAGTGGAAGAACAGTGGTTCAGTATGGTGATAGCTCTGTTGGCTGAGGGAAATATTACGAGTGGATAGAATGATTTCATATGAAGACGACCGTGCAAAGTACGTGGCGACACATCGGCACGCGTTCACATTTTGCCGCATGGAGACTGTGGTTGTATATTTAAGATAAAATTACAAATTCTATTCCAAGGAAGCCAAAAGAAGACGTCATATTTTTTATAAATCCTGTGCTATTATCATAGCAGCAGTGGATATATGCATTGTTTGTTTCCCAAATGCGTGGTTCTTCATTTTCCATACATCGTTAATTTTATAATCATGTTTTCTATTAGTCTTAACATTTTCCTGCTCTCCTGTTTACTTCCTGTTTTCCTGTCTGGTCTGAGCTTGTTGCTAGGAGACCATACACGGATTTAACGAGAAATAAACAATCTAAGCGAACCGCTGGTTCATCTACAAGAAATTATTTAATGCATAAAACGGCGCCAGCATGGCAAGTAATGGAAGATCAACTTATCATGTCGTTTAGCTCTTCGAACTTTAACTTAACGATGAGTAAGAATATTTCCGTTCTTGGATTTCTAGGTAGGATTCTTACGAGTTTAATAAAGACTTTTCTTTTGCCCACTGCAATTATCGTGTCCGGCTGTTTATTTTCTTTTCATTACTTCCTACTATACTAGGACATTAAGCATTCAGTATGTAAACAAATGGAATCAAATTAGGAATTCTTTGTGCCATGTGATATGTGAAGACAATGTTTAATAGGCGAATCGAAGTGAAATTTGGTGAAATGTGTGGTGTCCATTTGGAGACGATAAATTTAAACGAGGTTTACAATATGGAGGTTTTGGTCTGCTTGAAAAATAGCAATTAGTTCCGAAAATGTTGTAAAGGAATATATTTGTATTAAGACATTTTGCAAGAAGGGAATAACGTTCACGCTTAAATTCAATTTTCTGATAAACGATCAGCTTTGTCATATAAATGATGGTAAATACATATAAATTTTCATAAAGTCGATGCAGGAGAAGTGAAGGCAATAAATATTGCAGAAAGTCCGTCTGTAATTGATTGTAAACGTTGTATTAAGGGCAATGGTATCGATAGCTGGTCACAGTAGCCAAGCGGTCTAAGGCATGCACCGTCTTCGTTCGCTCGGAAGCCGGGATCGTGGGTTCGAATCCCACCAAGGGCATGATTGTTTAGAATTTGTGTGTGTATGTTCTTTGCTTTATTTGTGTACAGGTAGAGGCCTTGAGACGAACTGATCATCCGCCCAAGGAGTCCTACCGAATGTCTAAGATCTAATAAATCAAAGTGAAACCGCGTTTCATGGAGGTAGGCCAAAGTCCAAATTGGGGCTGTAGCGCCAAATGGTATCGATTGTTTGTTTTATTCCTAGTGGGGTGGGACTAAGTCCCTTGTACTGCGGCCACTTCTGGCCTATTGTACCAGCCCCAGATGATCTGTGAAGGTTATTGTGGAGCAACTGGAGGAATGAAGATTGGCAGGGGAAACCGAAGTACTCGGAGAAAACCTGCCCCAACACCAATTTGTCCACCACAAATGCCGCTTGAGCTATGGCGCGGCCCTTGGTATCGACTCTACCAGTGAAGAATTAAGTCTTGATGCATAGATTAAAACTTGCCCAGCTGTACATTCTATAGATTTCTAAGAGGAGGAGGAAAACTTTTCTTGTGATATCAAGTCATATGACATATTCCTCTTCACTTCCTAAGTAACCTTCTACCGAGCTGACTAATAATATACTGTACATGCTTTAGTCGTACACTAATGAAGTTTAACCATGTATGTATGCTCTTCATGGAAAACTGAATTCAAGCAGAGACAAAGGGCCATTATATTGTCATTGTAATAGGGAGGCCTACATATTAAGTGCCCACTTAGATTAGCCTATTGTTATTTCGGACGCAGTTTCACTTAATTGATCTAGATGGACGCGTTTTTATGTGCCTGTTTTGAATAAAATAAGTCTTCAAAAATACTATAAACTAGTTTGTATCCCACGATAAACAAAAACTACCCTTCACATACCCCTGTATAAGTTTACACAACGTAGCAAAGAAGGTTCATATGTGAAAGCTTGGAAATTCATTGCATCGATGAGCCCCAAGCGGCAGAATTTCGCAGCTTTCGCAAAAGATCGAGGAAGTTTTATCTTTCGAATTGTTATTGAAACTCGTAACTGTTATTTTCACAGACAGTTTGTTACCGCAAAAGGCTTACACAACTACATATGTACACAATGGATCTCGGAATGTATGGCAGTTCCTTTCCCTTGAATCACTTCTTCCCGTAAGGAGTAATACTCGATAATGCTACGCCTTTTCAGATTGCACTACGGAGACAATTTGATCAAAATTGCGCAGTTTCGAATACGGTACTATTTTGCATACAACATTATAGTAATTCTTCCTCCTCGGAAACAACACATTGCACTTAACGCATGACCTTGAACTTAGTTGCCATTAACTCTCACATTACTTCTCTTATATACATAATTTGGCACTGTGCGACTAATTCTTATTCCACAGTTTCTTCTGAGACGAACAAATTTGTAAAGAGTAACATTAGTACTTGCTTACTCATGGAGCTGAGCCCTTCTGAAGGAGTCGCCAATTCTGCAGCTACTCAAGAATTTCCCAGCATTTTATGGAACTCGAAAGTTCATTACCGTGATCACAAGAGCCACCCACTTGTCTCTATCCTGAGCCAGATATATCCAATCCATACCATCCCATCCTATCTCTCTAAGATCCATTTTAATATTATCCACCCATCTACGCCTTGGTCTTCCGGGTGATCTCTTTCCTTCTGGCTTTCCCACCAATATCCTATACGCATTCCTCGTCTCCCCATTCGTGCTACATGCCCTGTACACCTCATCCTCCTTGACTTGATCATTCTAATTATACTTGGAGAAGAGTACAAGTTATGAAGCTCCTCATTATGCAGTTCTCTCCAACCTTCTGTCACTTCATCTCTCTTCAGTCCAAATATTCTCCTCAACACCCTGTTCTCAAACACTTTCAGTCTATGTTCCTCCCTTAATGTCACTAGTAGATGACAATATTTTCTCTGTTTTAAAAACGTCCACGATAAAAGGAAGTTACTATTTCATTCACTATTATACATGAATTTACGAGACACTGGGCATTTGGTTACTCTCTGACATACACCAGAAAGAAATTCGTTCGAGGGTAAACTGTTGGACATGTACCTAATTTTACGAGCCATATCCATGGACATGTACCTAATTTTACCAGCCATATCCATCTACGTATGACCTGAATGCACATAAAATACAACATAGTTACATGGTTCTGTTGCTTCATGCAATGAATGGGCGTGTTGGTCGAAATTGCGTAGAAGTTTAAAGGGGCACTCTCTCGGCAGTCGGAACACCTATATTTCCCTTCCGCCATGTTGCACTTTACCTCGTCACCTAAATGGAATAGAGTATTTATAAAAACGAGTATGTCCACAGTGAGCTATAAAAGAACCTCAAATATTGGGAAGCTTTTTGACAAATATTTGATGATAAAGCAAGGAACACACCAGGTTTCTTCATCGTAACTCTCTGCCACTTTTGTGCAGAATATTCTCTGACTCTTCGGGAGATTATCTTCATCTTCTACTAAGAATAATTAGATACAACAGTAGCAATACTTCATATTGGATAGGGGTTCTTTAACTTGTAAAGTTTAGAACACGTAGTTATTACAGGATTCTGACGATGGTGTATAACACACAGAGATATTGGGTTTCGGACTTTATCCATCGTCCTGGATTTTAAGATAACTAAGAAAAACACCACGTTTCGAAAACTGGATCTGCTTCCGTCCTCAGGTGAGGGAACACACCTATTCTGTTGGGTCCCTTAGAAAGAGCTAGCCTCAGTCACTGCATCTGTTTCCGTCCTCAGGTGAGGGGAACACACCTATTCTGTTGGGTCCCTTATAAAGAGCTAGCCTCAATCCAGTTTTCGAAACGTGGTGTTTTTCTTACTTATCTTAAACAACAGGACGATGGATAAAGTCCGAAAACCCAATATCTCTGTGTTTAAAACACGTGTATTCATTTTTTAGCCACCTCAATTTCTTTTGCAAGAAAAGGCAGGCTAATAATATTATTTCCCCTTTCCAATAATTGTTTTCCAGTTGTCGGATGTTCATTAAACACATCACCATTAAAGACGACCTCAATTTTTAACTTTAAATTTCCTACCACAAATGTCAACATTCTGAAAACGTATGAGTTTGGAGCGAAATTAACGTCACTAAAGCCAGTTATCTCAGGATTCGGCAGTTCCTCTCTAAATCTTCGACAACTATATAACAAATCTTGTAGTTTCTAAAACGTGGCAGAGGTGCCTACTCTGCATTTATCTCGCAGTCTAGTGTTAATAAATGATGAACTATTGGACATAACATGTTAAATTTCACATGCAAATAGACTGTAAATATAGATACAAATTCTGTGTGAAACGTCTTTTTTTTTAATAATTTCAAGGAGAGTGACAGGTGAATATTATTACATTAACCCAGCAGGAAAAGGGCCCTCCGTAGTCTAGGGGTAACGTTCCCACCTCATGACTCAAGTTAGGCGGGTTCAAACCCGGCGGAGGTCGTGGAATTTTTAAGGGCTGAAAATTTCAGGGAACTTTAAGCCATGGGTCCCGTGTCGTAGACTTACGGCACGTAAAAGATCCTCATTTCTCTAGGAGACCTCTGAGCAAAATTAGGCAAAACGTTTCCCGCCCAAGTAGTTTCCAATGCCTCCGGTAGATGGGGAAGTTATCAGGTACCAATTCCAGCAGAGGGTCGACCTCGCTGGCAGAAAGGGGAGATAGCCGGCACCAGTATCGGTAGGGTATGGCGACAGTAGAAATTAAAGGGGGACGTACAATGGACTATTATCGCGGTGCATGGGGAAACCCACCCCCTCTATACTGAATACTGAACTGAACCTAGCAGGAAAAGCACTTTTTGAAACTGGACAAATATTTACATCACTTAAATATATAGTTGATAGATTGTAGTACATACTAATCTAACAGAAGTGAAATAGTCGTCAGGTTCCACTCAGAATTTGTTACTTGCAGTATTGCACTAATGTATAGGTGCAGAACACAGGTTTTAGAGTAGCAAATATATCATTCCATTCTTTATTCTACCCTGAAGATGGAGGCGATACGTTCCTCCGAAACGTCGATTAACATAATATCAAAACGGCGCAAAGTCCCAGAAGACTTTTCTTCATTGGCTGACTTACTAACTGCCTCACTCTCCGACTGCATTCACTACTTCCTTGTCTGCTCTGTTCTGCATTGTATTGGACCGAATTTGTCGGAAGGACTTCACAACTATGTAGGAGCAGGCATATTTCGGGAAGTTTCTACCGAGTTATCGAGCAACATCGGCGTTCGGCATAAGCTGAGTAGATTCCTGAGTGTTTCAGAAGCAGGAAGAAGGGAACCGATAAAAGAGGTGCGGACGCAGGCCAGGCGACGCTATCCCACCACGCCCTACTCCCGCCACAACATATACGAGCATCATTAAGCTTTGCTATTAATGTAATCTGGAACTGTTAAATCTCATTTTAAGGCAACGTTATTTGTTGAGGAGAATCAGTTGTTTTGATTCGCACCAGGCTACCTTCAGACTAAGAGCGTTTGGAAAGGCCGCGCCATAGCTCAAGCGGTTAGTCGCTGGCTTCCCACCACGGCGGCCCGGGTTCGATCCCGAGTCTGGTCAAGTGGGACTTGTGGTGGACAAATTGGCGCTGGGTCGTGTTTTCTCCAAGTACTTCGGTTTCCCCTGCCAATCTTCATTCAACCAAATTCTCCATCATCATAATCACCCGGGGCAGGTACAGTAGGCCAATCAGTGGCCGCCGTGCCGAATGGACCCAGTTGTACTCCACCCCCCACTAAGAAAAAAGAAAAAACCTTTGGAAACATGAGTACGAAAATTTAAGTGATGTTGAATTTTAAGTTCTCACGTCGGCAGCTGTTTCGGAGGAACATGTTGTCTCCATGTTATGCTTGCTCCTTGGTTCATCCTCTTTTATTATTTGGCTTACTCTTCTACCATGAAGATGTACTTCATATGTTTCTTCGAAACGTCTATCTCCTTTCAACGGTCTACACGGTGTTATACCCCAGAAGATAGAATTCTTTTTCAAACTCAATTTACTAGAAAAAGTGTACATGAGAAGGACAGACGGACATGGAGAGGTGATTGCTTTCATACCTAAAGAAATAACCTCATTTCTGAACAAGGTGCGCAGTGGGAAAACGCACCACTTCCTCCCTGCACCCGTCATGATTCTAATGGCATCAAAATGAATTTAAAAAATTGAATTGTCTGTGTTTTGCGGTTGTGGAGGTTTAGTTCGAGGTCTTCACAGTATTTGTTACAAGAGGTTTAGGCATGTAGTTGCAGGAATGGATATTAGGAGGACAGTTCGATGGGAGATAGTAGAGCAGTGGAAGAAAATAGGAATATATGCTATTAAATATAAAGTAAAATTTGAGAGGAAAGTAAGAAATTATGAGGTAATGGTGAAGTTGTCCCTGCGCTTAACTAATTAAGCATTACTCCGAGAAAGCGTATGGGGAACGGATGTATAGGTCCACATTTTCTTGACCTTGGCACTAGCTGGAGGTGAGTGGTCGGCCACATGACTTTGCATGCTTTACCCTTGGAGAAAGTGTACCCGGTAATGACTATATAGAAGGCAGGGTGGACCCCAGAGCCGGTCTGGACAACATGAAGAAGAGAAGTTTTTTACGTTACCGGGAATCGAACTCCGACCCATCGGTTGTCCAGCCTTTAGCTAGTCGCTATATCGACTGCGCTATCTTGGATCCTCACGAGAGCATGAGAGCGAAGTAAAAATGAATCTAGACAAGTTTTAATTAGAAGGTGAAACGACAGGATATGTGTAACAAGAATGCTAACATGCGAGCTAGTACATTAGCTTCATGCTGTAGGAATTTGTAATTTAAATAAAATTCTGGAATGTAGGACCAGAGAATCAAACTCCGTCAACTCAAAATGTCAGTTGTAATGAGCTAGTGATGTACGAGGGGGTACCCAAAAGAAACCGAACTTATTTTTTTTTAACTTATTTATTCAAATTTTAAGCACAAACCTTCAATCCCCTTCAAAGTACTCTCCACTTACACTAATACACTTGTCTAGTCTTTTATTCCATTTTTCAAAACATTGTCTAAATTCATCTTTTGAGATGCTTGACAGCGCCTCCGTCGTTTTTTTCCTTCACCTCAGCAACATCAGCAAAACGCTGAAAAAAAGTTTTGATCATTTCGGGACTCTTCTTTCAAAGCACAGCATGCTTCCACGCGACCTTGTTTTTGTTCAGCAGTCAGCAGTCGTGGCACGAATTTCGCAGCCACCCTTTTCATTCCCAAATCTTCTGTCAAAATTCGCTGAACTGAGCTCCAAGTCAATCCCGACAGCTCCACAATTTCTTCAATGGTCCGTCATCGATCTTCCTTGATGATTTCACGATTTTTTTCAACATTTTCCTGTGTTCGGGCATTGCAAAAACGACGATCACACAAAACAGTTGTCACTATAAACTCTGCCGAAACTAATCCTTACCTTCTGAAGCAACGGTAGTCGGCTTATCGACTCAGGAATGTTAGCTCTATGCGCTCATAGCGGCAAAACGCGGTACTACAAAAGCTCTGCCCACAAAAAAATTAGTTCGGTTTCTTTTGGGTACCCCATCGTATAAAGTAAATTACGCTGGTGCTCAGGGTTATGACTCTGGTAGGTGTAATCTATTGCTTCTATCTTCAGGTTAAGAGTCCCTATATTGTCTTCGTCAGACCATTGTCGATGTATATCAATAATGAGCCGTCTAACACAGTAGGATCATTTAGCAGTAACACTCCAAGACTTTCATTCTGAAGATGTCAGTTCAGTTCTCTGCCTGAACAGCCCTTCAGGCAAATACAACGGCAATTTCTCGATTAGTCCACGACCACTTCCTTCGAAATCGTTCTCAGTTCGTATTCACCAATCTTACTACTATTGGACATAATGATAATGAGATAATGATCTATTTATCTCTCTGTGTATGGCTCTACAACCCTTTGGAGCTTGGCTGCTTTTTCAGTTTCTTAATCTATACACAGGGGTGCACGTGGTTGCGTAGTTGGTTGAAGCACTATGATACAAGCCGGACGGTCGTCGGTTCGATTCCCGATGTCATCGGATATTTCAGTTGACCTAATACTTCCAGTCGCACTCTGGCCCTGAGGTCGACTCAGCCTCTTAACAAAAATGAGTACCAGGTATCATCCTGGGGGTAAAGGGCGGTCGGCGTGTAAGGCTGACAACAACACCGCCATCTATGAGCCGAGTGTCCAGAAAATGTGGGAGCCTCGAAATCTCACAACCCTATTGGCCTTCACTGCCTGTTACAGGGATAGCTTTACTTTTTTTATTCTATACACAGCCGGTAGGACTCCTTGGACGGGGGATCAGCACACCGTAAGGCCGCTATGCACACACGGAACAACACAAATACAATAAGCGTACACATAGATACATGCCTCGAGTGGGATTCGAACCCACAATTCCAGTGTTCGATCGGAAGAAGACGGTTCATGACTTAGACAGCGCGGCCAGAGAGAATGACATCGTCGCAAAATAAACCACAAAAAGACCACAGGAACATTCCACTAGCCTTGGCCTTCCCAGTATTGCGTCATTTTGAATGACGGACCTCGGATATCAACACGTCCTGAGAGTGTCTTGAGCCAAACAGCCAATAGAAATTCGTACAGGACCTGTCGTCTGACAGATTACTGATGATGATGAAGGGAGGAAGTTTCTCAAATGTTGCTTTTATCATCACCTCCGATAAGAATGTAGACACTAGTACAAATAAGCACGGGACTGAAGATCTATCTTCAGTACGCAATGGTGACAACGTCAGATGAACGTTATTGATTAGTCGGTGTTTGTGTCAGACTCCGAGGTTCAAAGGTTATGCAGGTATTCCTCGATTTGTGCGAGAGTTATGTTCCAAATAAAAGTAGCTAAGGGTGAAATCACATAAATCGAGCGCATTTTTTCCTTCTTCCATTGCAGCCCTGGTCTGAAGCTGATTCAACAATCTGCTTTCTCTTTCTCCGCCTCTCTGTGTCGGCCAGCAAGTAATTCTCTTTAAAGCGATCGGTATTAATTAAAATCGGACCAAATTAGTTGCATTAAAATGAAATGCAATTTTTAGAACTCCTACATAAAGAGGAGTACATGTAAAACGGAACAGAATCCCGAAGCTTGAGAACATTATTCGGCGTACTGGTACCACCATTGACAGAAGTAATGCATAATACATATCTCATGTTGATTTATTGGGTTTTCGGATTCCACTGATTCAGGCTAGCTCTTTCTAAGGAACCTAACAGAATAGGTGATTTCCCTCATTTGAGGACGGAAACAGATCCAGTTTTCCGAAACGTCGTGTTTTTTTCTTAGTTATCTTAAAACCAGGACGATGGATAAAGTCCGAAAACCCAATATCTCTGTGTGTTATGCACCATCGTCAGAATCTTATAGTAACTACTCATATCTCACGTTGATTTATTACTCCAACCACATTTCAAAAATGCCTTTAGGCCCTACTGAGCAATACACATTTTAGTACCCCTCCTTTTTTCCTTCCTCCTTATCCCTTCCTACTTTTACTTATTTCCTAATTTATCCCGTTAACCAAACTGTGCTTATTTGAGATGGGGTTTATGTTGGTTTCCTGTCTATAGTCTTGCAACTAGATAAATCTTCTGAAAATGTAGGTTTTATTTTAATCCTGATCCCGTGTTAGAAATATTTTACTGCACCGTGTGCTAATTAGCACGACAATTAATATTAAATTAAGCTATTATTGGATCTCGGCGTGGGATTATCACTGAATTTGCTTTAAGCTATGAGCAAATAATTTATATTTTAAGGAGATTCGAAACGACGATATAATTGTCAGAGAGAGCTCAGTATACACACCTAAGTAATTGACCTTCACCTAGAAATAATTACATTTTCATCAGAATGTTGTCAGACTATTTTTCACATGACTATATCGCAAATGATTTGCAATCTTGTACAAAACCTATTTTCGTTTCTTTATACTGGCCGAAGCCGGTCATGGTAGCTGAGCGGTCTAAGGTATGTGCTGTATTCGCTTGCTCGGAAGCCGGGATTGTGGGTTCGAATCCCATACAAGACATGAATTGGTTTGTGTATTCGTTTATCGTGTGTTTAGATAGAGGCCTTGCGACAAGCTGATCACCCGACCAAGGAATCCTACCGTCTGTAAAAATTCGCAATGAAACTGATAAATCAGCCCAATGCTCCAAAGTGGGAGTGAAAATGAAGGAAAAAAATATTCGCCGATATTAACATTAATTATCGTCACGAAATTAATAATCCTGAGTTTTATTTTGTTCCCCTTCGTATTTAGGATACCTTATTTAGTGTTTATGTAGGAAGATGAAATTTGTGCCGGTCCATTACAGAAGTGAAATAGAGTATACATGAATACAAATTCGGGTAACATTAATTTCCTAATCAAGTTAGCGTGGATGTGTGTGCTGTAATTGAAGGCAAGAAGTCAGGATAAGAAGCTGTAGCGGGCTTCACAGTCATGGTGTGAAAGCCTGCAGATAATAGCCGGATGTTTAAGGAAGACTCGTGCAGTTGAGTTGGTTGTGTAAATAAATAACATGGGAAGGCTCGTGAATCCTTTGTATAAACTTCATTCAAAGTAATTATAATATAATTATATAAGATTTTAAAACATGTAATGAGAGCCTAATAGGGCTACGAGTATACAGAGACAAATGCCCACAATTTTCGGAAATTCCTTTAGAAGTGCACATGGGAACGGTTTAAAAATAAAAATGTGTATTTCGTGCAGTAAGTGGTTGACCAGTTACAATAAACACGTAAACTGGCCTGCCCTTGTTCACTCGTCATTTCCAATTAATTGTATAAATGGTCTAGCACAACTATCATAATATCTTGATGTCATATCTACTCATGTAAGTCAGTAAATTCGTTTACAAAAATTGGTCTGCTCTCTACAGCAGTGGCTCCCAATTACGGTGGCTGGCGACTGGGGGAGGAAGTGGGTGGCTGAAGGGTTTCAGAGGGTTAAGACTAAATGAAAGTATGAGTTCTTATTGCCAAATTCAGCTGAACTATTCATATCTTTGCTACATTTGTTAATTTCTTCAGTAAGGACACTTCACAGTTTTTATACAAATATGAAGAAATGATATGTATGTAATGACCGTCTTGTAGTGCACTCAATCTCACATGTCACTTCACTACATGTTTCGGCATCACTGTGCCATCCTCAGGTGCGTTATTTACGCTAAGCTATTGCATTGCTTGCCATAATGTGTCTTTCATAAAATTATTAAAATGTACATTCTTCATCAACTATAATAAAATTTATATACCTATACTAAAACTTGTTAAGATTATTCATCTTATGTGTCTTAATTCAAACTCGTGTATTGTATGGCTCTTCCACTATGGGAGTCGTTTTTCCTATATTTTTTGTGTACTGTGTCTTGTAATGTCTCCTTCCTTTTTGGCTGCTAGCGTTGTAATCATGTGACATGTGAAATTGAGTGCACTACAAGACGGCCATTACATGCATATCATGGATGAGAATCAGTGCAACTGGACGGTAAAATACAACATTATGAAGAAATGGGTTAGAATTAAAAATTTGCCTCCATTATTCTTCACTAAATAGAGATCAACATGCATCATCTTACTTTTAAAATTAAGTCACATTTATACTAGGGGGCACTAAGTTTCCGTATAGCAAATAATTTCCCCTGTTTTCAGATATTCAGCTGCATTAAACAATATTTCATTAACCCTGTTTGTTACTACAGGGTTCGTTTAATTGGCACTGTTTTAATTTCAGACATTGTTTAAGGAGAATTAAGAAGTTTTCACGATGGCCGCGCCACAGTTCAAGCGGTTAGTCGCTGGCTTCCCACCCCCGGGATCCGGGTTCGATCCCAGGTCTGGTCAAGTGGGATTTGTGGTGGACAATGTAACGTTGGGGCAGGATTTCTCCGAGTATTTCAGTTTCCTCTGCCAATCTTGATTCCACCAATTTCTCCACAGTCACCCTCATCTATCATCTGGGGCTGGTACATTAGTCCAGAAGTGGCCGCAGTTCAACGGACTTAGTCCCACCCCACTAGCAATAAAAAAAAAGTTTGCATACAGCATTTTTTATTCAAAATTGTCGGGGGGAGCTGGAGCCCGTACAGATTTAAATTTTCCTTTCTCATATGTTAAACTATAAAGACACGAAGGATCCCTAGAATTAAGTACTTGCGTGTGTGCCATCGACCTCCAAGCAGAAGATCGGAGACGAATGTCAACCCTACAGCCGCTCTAGAATAAACAGCGGCTTATGAATTCGATCCTTTGAGAAATACATAAGCAGGAGATAAATTAAAGAAATAATGAATGTATTATACGTAATATTATTTTTGTATGCATTTTTCACTCCTCCCCATATGCAAAGGACACATGCAAATTAGCTACTAGTTTTTTATTGCTAATGGGGTGGGACTAAGTCCCTTTTACTGCGGTCAATTCTGGCCTATTATACCAGCCCAAGATGATAGGTGAGCGTGATTGTGGAGCTGTTGGTGGAATGAAGATTGGCAGGAGAAACCGAAGTACTCAGAGAAAACCTAATCTAAGGGAATGATGCGGAAAATGAGGGCATTACACAATTCGGAATGTTTTTACCTGCAAAAGTCATCTCTTACTCTTAAAGTTGAGATCCAACACGTTAATACGAGTATAACACACGCAGACACAGGAGCAAGACACAACACAAAGCACAATACACACATGAAAGTAGGAAGAATACTCCGATAGAAGAAGACAGGTGTGACTCGCGTATTGAAATACGACATAAGGATGACAAATCCTGAACAGTTTTAATATTTAAAATTTATCATTATATATGACGAATATATATTTTAGTTATTTTAGTACAAAGACAACAGGGCATGCAATGAAGTAGTTCGACGTACATAGGAAAGCACCTGAAGATGGCACTTTAGTGCTGAAACATGTAGTGCAAGAGAGAAGAGTAAGGTGAATAAATGTATGCACTCTAAGACGATCAGAATAAATCACGGACGTTAATACGAGCCAGACACGTACGAGAGCTTGACCGGGGAAGGTAAATGCGTACAAATATTGATGTGAAAACTTCTTGGGAAGGAGCTTATTGGAAAATTAGAAGCACCTGAATAGATAACATTTCTGTGGCTTTTAGGGCAATGATGAATTCGATCAGACTGGTGTTTAGTGGCCGATATTTGTGTTAGCGGTGCTGAACATTCGGCCGGCATCTGCTGATTGAGAGAGAGAGTAATTAATTAACATCACGAGCTTAGAATTAAACCAAATCACTCACATAGAAGCGTCACAGTGTTACCTAATTATGAGAACAATATAATCCAGCGTAAGATTTGAGGTTTTCACGGCGGTGGCTATGAAGAAAGCCGTCTTCTTGGACGTGGCGCACATTGTTGCACCTGCTCTAACTGGTTCGCTCGCGGATTTGTTCTTGTCTTCCACCCTGAAGATGGAGGCGATACGTTCCTCCGAAACGTCGGTTAACACAATTTCTACACGGCGCCACATCCCAGAAGACGGCTTTCTTCAATATAATCCAGTAATTTTAATTCACCATTTTGCATGAGATTGATATACTTCAAATGTTTTGTTAACCTGTCTCTGCCACATGTTCAAAATCATCTTTGATGTTTCACTGCCATTTGCAATTTTCGTATATGACGACTAAAATATTTTCACTTCATAATGATGAGCGATATTATCGTATTCGGTTTTATTACTGCCAAATTCAGGGTACCTCCATAAGAAATTGGTATTCACTTTATCAGGAAATTTCTTCAAGTTTTTTCACTGTCATCAGTTGACTTAAGCACTTTTTGTCCTTTTAGGATCCATTTCAGTGCTTTGAAACTCCCCCACTCCCATGTCTTAGTCCCGCAATTTAACTATATCGATCAATTTTCCAACTAATGCTAATTTATTTCTTGCTTCCCCGGCGTATTTACACTGAACACGTCCCCTTAAAATTAATTTAATTTCTGGTGACTAGATGTATGATTTGAACCGGTCACGGTAACCTAGCGGTCTAAGGCATGCACTGTCTTCGCTCGCTTGGAAACCGGGATCGTGGGTTCGAATCCCACTCAGGGCATGGATGTTTAGTTTGTGTGTGTGCGTTTTTCTGCTGCTCACCCGCCCAAGGAGTCCTACTGAATGTGTAAGATCTAGAAAAATCTAAGTGAACGGAGAAGTTCATGGACGTAGGCCTAGGCCCACTGGAGCTGTAGTGCCAAAGAAAAAAAATATGCATGATTTGAATTAGACCTTATTATGTTGTATGACTGATTATTAACTGCACTATTTTAACTATATTGGATGAATGATTATTAAGAAGCAAATTTTAATGTGGTTTTATTTCTCTTGAAGTTTTGTCTTAATGGTATATTTCTAACAATAATAGTCTGTGAGGCCTACAGCCATTGATGAAACTTGGTCTCTGTTTTCTAGTTTCTTAATCATATAGATAGTCGGTAGGACTTCTTGGTTAAGGGATCAGACCGTCGCAAGGCCGCCACCTACACAGGACAACACAAATAGAGAATAAACATAGACAAACGTCCAAGCCCCGAGAGGGATTCGAACTCACTACCCCACTGTTTCAGCGAATGAAGACTTTTCATGTCCTGGGACTCACGGTCACTGTAATCGGCAGTCGATTCACTACATCAGTAATATATTAGGGATTGTTCAGTGTCTGAGATTGTATTTTATATAGGTCAAACGACGTCTGGAAGTTAGCTTTATTTCTGTCTTCAGGTTGTCAGTATACCGACAAATACGTTTGTGGCGATTGTTGGTACGGTACTTGTCACTTTTTGAAGCTTAAACCAGTATTCTATGCATACAGCACCGTAGTTCGGCTGGGAATATTTGTGACAAATGACTCGGAAATCTAGCACTTACAGCGTCAGCCTAAAAATTTAATCGTTTTTAAAAATCTAAAGAATAAAATATTGCTTTCTGCAGATTTATTGACAACCAGTTACCTGAGGATGGAAGTAGAGCCAATGTATAGGTTTATATTTAATATAGGCCAACTCAGACCCCGGAAAATGTCCACCATAATAATGGCATAGTTCCTCTTCTTTACTGACTCCACAACCCTGTGCGGGTCTTGGTCTCCTCCAAGGTTTCGTAACAGAAATTTTCTCCGTAGTGGGGTCGTTAGCCCTAAACCAAACACCCAACCTGGATTACCAAGAACTACATTTCGTCTGGCCTTTACTCTTTGACTTGTCTGGTATGGGTGGAACAACCAGGAGTTTGCGCTCCCGCCAGCATAGCTGTCTGGGGCACCGGAGCTCGCAAACCTGCCCACCATATGAGAATGTCCTAGAGAGAATGGTATAATTACTTGAAGGAATTTCTGTCTTTGTATCGAGAGACAGGGAAAAAGAGAAAACTCACCTAGGATCACTTGGGTCCTACCCGCTATCTAGCCATAGCAAGTATTTATTGCAATAGAAGCTTGCTTGATAGGTAGATTTTCTGTTAAATAAACTGCTTTCCGAAACCTATTCGTGGCATGACTGCTGGAAAAATTTTTATCTTTATGTCAAGGCTTTAAAACTTGTATCGCTGCATATTTCGAAATGACGTACAATAATATTTTAATGGACTTCTTGAAGCGTTTGAAAAATAACATTCGCATTCATTTTACATGTTGTTCGTGTGTGTGCAGGCATTAATTAGCAAGATAAACTTTCATACATACTCACTACGTAATCTTGCAGCAATATTCTTTGTTTTGTGTTTGCTTTCTAAAAAAGCACCTGACGTCATAAGCTCCATTTCATCAATAAAATAGGACATCGACATATTTAAACTAGTTTACTATAGTCCCGATGTGAAAGAGAGTCCTTGAATCGGTGATAAATTTAGATGTCAGACCTTCTTGAAGTAAAGTGTTTTCTTTGTACAAATTGTCATGTTGATGCTAAAGCTTGGGTCTTGAAGAAAGCCGTGTTTGTTACATTCTCTGGCCTGATCAAGACTCAGGAGCCCCTCCGGTGTGAGAGATTTTCATTAGTTAATTGCTACAACGTGATGCTCACATATCATCTCTCCATCTGTAGACTAAAGTACTGGAGCAAAGAAGTGATAGTTCCCATTTTCTCATTTGAAAATGTAAAAGGGAAGGAATTTGAGTATTCATTTACTCATTTTTCTGTTATTTAACGCGTTGATTTCATTTCAGTGTGTATGTAGTTTTGGATGCAGGTAACATAGATTTTCAGTAGGCAAGAATTTGAATGGAAGTGACAGAAATCTATTTCAGGTTTACCAGAGGCAGTTCCATTTTACGTAACAGCTAACGGCTCTTAGAAGTCAGACGTACGTTTGTTCCTTCCATCTAACCGCGTTATGTAGAGAAATACAAGCTGGAGTTATTCGTTTTCACATTAACGTGATCTCTGTCTCTCTAGATGATTGAAAATTCGTGAATTAGCCACATTTACACTTGGATCGACTATTAGATAACTTAACGAGACACTGATAGAACTGAAACTGTTATTACACTTTCTAGTGGAATTGAAATGCTATCATGAATAGTGAATAGGAACATGTTTAGAAGGAGGATTGTGCCCTACTTCCAGGTGACCTTCGCAACATTCGCCTGAAGAGAGTGAGGAAAACCAGGAAAAACCTGTTAGTGTACGTAGCCAGAGTAATATTCGATCCAGTCATCTCCCTTACGCAAGCGTGTAAATTTATTTCTCCACTAACCTGCTCGAACATAAAACACTCTCGACAGTTTGCAAAGTCTAAATTATTTCTGTTACACATTCGAATATTAAAATACCGTATTTCTTCCACGTTAACCTTAATATCGCTATGGCATATTCTTTCTCCAGTGTTTCTGCCATGTAAGCCATATTAACATCATGTAAGGTAACAAACTGTAGTGCATAAGCCTTCTTGTAAATATACCACAACCCATAATCCGAAACCACTAAAGACATTATTGCTTGGAGCAAGAGGTTCTAGTCCTACGTATAATTATAAATCCTTACATGCATAGAATATACCTACATTCACAGATCTCCTTAATCAGGTTTCAGTTTTTACATCAGAACTATTCACAGCTTCATCCTTCAGGTAGAGAAACCTGTCTACTAAGTTCTAGCTCGAGGCTTGAAAGAGCTTCCGGTTCATCTAGCAAGAGATCGGTATTCTATTTCCGGACGCTTTATTTAATATTGAAGGCCATTCTTCCTCTACTCCTTCCTCTTCTGTGTCCTCCATCTTCCTCTTGAAGCACAGATCTTTATAGCAAACCAGCTCTATTGTTACAAGATGCTGTCTCAAAATACAGGGTCACTACAAATGATTCATTCCATTTCAAAACACTATATTTTCCAAAGTATTACACATACAAGTATGACTGATTGAGTCTACCGCTGATTTTACCTGACCGTTCCCTAGATCATTATAATTTCCGCTCCATCTCTGCAAAAAATTTAAGCATTTCAGATTATGTTTGTGTTGGTATCGGGAATTCTTCTCGAAACTTCATAGTTTCTTTGAACGAAATGAATGAATAAAGGCACAATCGAAGTTGTCTCCCTCCGTACATAACATTTCTGAAAGTAACCTGTGGTTTCGACTAATTATGTACTGCAAAATCTGTATTGAACGTTGACAGATCACTCTGTATTATTTCGTATTGAACGAACTACTTCATGTCACAAATACATCTATTTTTTAATCGGCCCACCATAAAGAAATCTTAACTTTTACATAAAATATTATATAGATCTCATTATGATCTTGAATTATTTTTCAGTGTGATACTTATTTAATGAAATAAAAGAAAATATGTATCTATTTACAGTCAGTTATGCCCGTCCCTTTCTTCTCTCACCTGTTTCCGTCTTGTTGTGCGATGCGATGCAACTTCCAGCGTCACCTTACCTGTTGCAGCTTCGCTCGTCTTCTCTTTGTTATCGTAGCACTCTTTTAATTTCTCAGGGTTCTGTTTTCTTTTTTTTTTATGCTAGCCAGTAGGTAGGGCAAGGAGTTCTATCCTCAGGATCGAATAAAGGACCTTAACTCAGAAGAGCACAGGGAAGCTATCAATGCACACGTACAATATTATTCTGGTTTATTGTGGCACCATTTCCTTTATAACCGTTCAGTTTACGTCCGTGCACACCAATGAATCGTAAACGACTGACTCTCAAAAACCGACGCTCTGGATAGCGTCCCTTTGGTTCCCGCTCTCCTGAATTCAAGAAACATCTTATCTTGCCTTCATTGGTCAATTTAAACTAAGGGAATTTACATAACTTCCTAGATTTCCAATGGGCTGTCAGCTTTCTCCACACTTAGCCAAATTTGCTCCAACGTCTTTGCTGTCAAAAATGATGTATTCTGGGCTAAGCGTCAGAAAGCGAATACAACCCCCTTTCTTAAACTTACGACCCTTCACGCTTGTCATCTTACAATTCTCGACATGGTCGCTTTCTGCCATTCCAGCTATCCAAGGAGCCTCAGCAGGGAGCCTTCCTGCCTGGCTCTTGCATGTGTGTTAAAACTAATTGTTTAACCACCTAAATACATAAACAGGTCTATGTCCATCTACTATTCCTTACTGTAACCTACTATTTTATAATACTCATAACTAAATAGAGATAAAAAAAATATAAATGGAGGGCGGCATTGGACGATTATACAGTGTCATGTATTTGTTCTTGACGTCATCACTAACTTATGTATTTTTCAAGTTTACAGTTGATCAGATCTGTTGCCAACAGTTTCGTAGTCTGTCTGTAGTACTTTCTTGAATATCAAAGTCTGTGAAAAACGCGAAATTGTAAATAACATTTGGAATACGCGTTTCACTACGCCCCCCCCCTTCCGCTTAACATCACTGTGGAAAATGGATGCTCGAAGTTTGCAAATTTCTGAAAATTGAAGTCCATAGTGTTTCATTAAACACGTTACTCAACATAATAGAAATGTGTTTGCTATTTCTGCATCACCAAACTGCATCATTCGGATATGCAGAGTAAAACCCACGTCACAATGACACTTTACTACTGCACTGACTTATGACAAGACATATGTTCGGAATGGAGTTGTAATTGCTTGTGGGAGGGCCAGTAGGTTAATCTACTTTTCAGATTTATCTGTATAATTTACTACGCGCTTTTTAGTGCGAAGTTTATGAAAATTATTGAATGAACAATTGTACTATGTTTGTCGCAGAGAATAGTGATGCCCACTTCATTTACTGGCCACAGGAGACGAAGGAAGCCAAAATGAAACAGGCCACATGAAAATTCGACCGACTTTCGAAGGACTACACGTGTATATCAGAAGCTAGAACCGTTGAAACTGTCGCGTTCTGTGGTTTTAAATCTGGAGTCCCAACAGTCATTTTTGGGCCACCGTGTTCCGCAGAAACGCTATTCTATTATACGGAATTTTACAAAGCAAATTCGATGTCAGAATCTGGTCAGTCTGTAGGCCTGTGGTGTTATATGTTGTCTGGTTGGTTCCTAGGTTGCACAGATGCTTTTTATAAACTACACAGGTCATTAAGCCCCGAATGAGACGACAGAATGATAATTTGAAGGAAATGGCAGCAGGGAATGACATATTTTTGAAGTTTTGTTACAATCGCAGTATGGATCTAATCCATGATTAGAAAGTTTCCATGTTCTATTTCGACCTACGATTAGGACCAAACATTACCCTACCGGAAAGTTTAATACAGAGAATTTTTCTTCCTTGAGGTTACCTGCTTAATGTACGATTATTACATACCATCAAAGATATTTTAGACAAGTTTGAGTTGGTTAGTTCAAGACTGCCTAGAATGACGAGAAACATTAAGATCTTAGTTAAGATTGCCAGAAACCCCTCCTTGAATAGAAAGAACTAATTTTAGATTATATATTATAAATGTATATGATGACTGTTGAATGGAGTTTTCTTGGGACAGTAAAATTTACTATGCAATATTTTCCCTTTTTATGCAAATCACTAGAAGCCGAATGGGCTCAGAAGTAGAGCAGTTAGGTTGTATTTCATTCGAACCTTGGCTGATAATTATGTGTTTCGTGGATTTTCATAGTTATTTTTGAAGTAAATGTTTGAATAGACAGACCTATGTCACATCCCCTACCCCACTTTTCATTACATAACGTTATCCTATAGCTTACTCACTTTCCCACTAGGGACTGATGGTCAGATTTCCTTTTGCTGATCTGACCCTCTAGTCGTGGTAACTTCCGATTACTAATCAAACGCGGTATCACACAGATAAGCTGTTCCCTATATTAAAGCTATATTTCGATATATATTGTCACATAATTGATTGACCACAGAAGGGTTCTTGAAATCTTACAGAACGTAACTACAAGTGACTATAGTGTTATCGCTATTTCACACACACTGCAGTTCACGTACTAAGTCTTCTCAGTATGCTGTGTCTTTACCAGTCGTTGTCTGGTAACGGCTTCTAACGGCGGACATTCCGCTTACTCTTGGTCTCCGAAATAGCCTCATGCCTCAGCTACTATCTTCTAACAGCAACAACTCTCAAGGACTGAACCATAGCGGTCCTCTAACTCACCCACCGACAAACTCGCACCGCACCGCACCGACGCGCCCCTCCCCTCCCCATACAGCACCACTCCGCACCGCTCCGCTCCGCACTAACTGAATTTTGAGAGTAAGAGTTACCCTGTGGCTGGTGGTTTACCTCCATCAGTTCGTTCCGACGCCAAGCCCCTTGAAGCTTAGGACCAGAGTGCAACTGAGCCCCTTCTGTCATAGTCCTTGTATAACTTCTCTGACGGGACGGTAGGTATCTAAACTTGTCTCGCTTAACTTAGTCAGTCGCATTATATAGCCTCGGAGCGACCACATAGAAAACACCGCTGCTAACAGTACTTCCATTGTTACGTCTGGCCGCTGCCTAGCAAATGCCGTTGTTTTGTTGTTTGTTTCGCAATCGATACCTAGCAACGGGTCTGAATGTCACAATATGTAAGTTATATAATGAGTGTCGTGGTAAAACGAATATCGCAATATTTTTTGGTTTCAAATTTCAGCCCAGACACAAGTTAACCTTATTATAAATTCCGTTATCTTCTATAATATTAACCAGGGCTATAGTATCTTAAAGAAAATTACCGCCGCTTAATTTCCAATACATCATACCTAGTGTCGCGGTTGAATGATCAATGGTACTTCTATTTCATAGTCGGGAGTCCCCTCTTTCGAATATTGTCCCGGTGAATAGCTACTCTGACTGAATATTTCTCGGTCTGTCCAGAAAAATGCTGCGATATTGCCTTAAAATTGGTCACGATCGCTTCTTTCCACATCCCACGCCATCATTCACTGTCACCGGGCCATGCGACGTCATATAATCTGTGCAGTTGGAAAAGTGGCAATAAAAAAGCTCCGAAACACACAATTTGAATTTGGAATCTGGGATATCCAGAAGTATATAGCTGTTTTTCAAAAGAGGGAAACTAGACATCCAGGAAGCTTACTTATATCAGAGTAACTGGGTAAGCACTGGGGATGACAAAAGACGATTCAGGTAAGGAGTGTACTGAAGAGTAATGGTCTGAAGTGGTTTACGGTCCGGTGCCCCTTCTTTGCAAGGACGAGAAGGTGTGTTAATCATAAACAAACAAAAAACAAACTCCGTGAACTGTAGTCCACGAGCGAACTCTACTGACCGAGCGACCCCCGCTAGTCGGCGAAGTTAGTGCTTGGATACATATCCAGAGGTCCCGCGTTCGATTCCAGGCGCTACCAGATTTTCTGACAAGTAGTGGGTCTGGAACGGGGTCCACTCAGCCTCGTTGGGATAATTGAGGAGCTATTTCAAGGAAATAGCGGCTCCGGTCTAGAAAACCGAGATTAACGGCCGGAGGAATCCGTTGCGCTGACCACGCGACACCCTCTCTCCGATAAAGTTGGTGTGTTAATCATAGATTACAAAAGTAATTATTTCAAAATAAAACCAAAATATTTTACTGGGTACCAAATGCAGATTTATACGAGAGAGCAGTTTACGTCTTCTCGAACGACTGACTGTTTGAAAGTCTCAAAATAAGATTTCATTGTAAACTCCTCAAGTAACTACTATTGCTTTTACACCAGACATAAACAGGTGAAATAATTATACAACTGTGACTGTTCTACGTCGTAAGTTTCTGTTTATCCCTTAGGAATTTCATTTAGTTTAGTGAGGTTAAAGAACGTGCATTTTATATTCAAAATATGTAAGTCGAAACGCCGAATCTCTCATCATTCCTATTTCAAAACTTCAGTTAATATTCTGCTGGATAGGAACGTAATTATTCTTAGCCAGTTTCATTTGTCTGTCATCCCATTTCCTATAGTCTGATTCTCTCTTCGTTTTATTATTCACATATTCACCATTGAACCTGTATCTAATTCGTTTTGGTACGCCATTCACAGACATTTCTGAGAATATCGTGATAAGAACAAGAATTCAAGAACAAAACAATTCTTCGTTGGTTTACTCTTCGACCCTGAAAATGGAGTCAAGTCTTCATCCGAAACGTCGTTACACTTCTGCTGAACTATATGGCGTTGCATCCCAGAAGGCTGTGCTCTTCATAATCACCGATGTGAGAACTTCAAATGCAGCAAATTAAGTTTAATTTTCTGTTTATTGCAATCTGTCTGAAATTTTTAGTAGATATTTTATGCTCTTTAATATAATACTAGTATGAATCAGTTCTTCACGGCAAATTGTTAAAATAATCGTCAGAAACGCGTAACCTCAACAGATTCTAAGCTTGGTATAAAAATAATATGCACCAAATGGTACATCTGTCTAGAGGAATTTTCTTTCGTCAAAGGTGAACACTCTATTGACGATTCAAGCACAGTTCGCTGGCACCATCTTCTCCTCCTACTCGTAACCACTTGCTAACGTACGAGTACATAACGAACACACACAATGGCTGAATAACAACAGAAGAGCAAGCTTCAGTCTTCTACACAAGGAAACCTCACACTTCCACAAATTCGCTTCCATTTTCATGGGGTACATCATGTAAAATCATCAGCGTATTCTTCTTCCGCCTTCCCACACCGTACGAAGCCAGGACCTCTTTGATTTGTTTCATTCTGGTCCGTCACACTAACAATCACAAATATAAATCACTCCGTCCAATGTGACCTGTAAGTTTATTACTACATGAAAAACTTAACACCCTTACATGTTTCGGTCTCTGCGGACCATCTTCAGAGGGCAAACATCACTACAAATAGGAAACCACTTTCACATAAGTTGTTTAGACGTGAAGTACGCACACTTATATGTTACAATGCATAGTACCCAAAATAGAACATTTCACAAACACAGCAGTTTCCTGGGAATGTAAAGTTTTTAAAAATTATTTAAAATTTCTTGATGCTAATTAAAAATTTTGCATTGTCAATAATTATAATTATTGACAATGCAAAATTTTATAATTATAATTATAATTCATAAACCATGCAGGCTCGTGTTCATCCTCCCATCGTCCCTTTTGTATGGGGGCAAATATTGTGCCACCTGTCTGTCTTGATGTGGAGGTTCTTTACGAGTATATCTTCCAGGGTTTGCTCGTGGGTGCTGTGCTGTTTTCACTAAACAGTGAAAACAGTGAAAATAATTTTTAAAAACTTTACATTCCCAGGAAACTGCTGTGTTTGTGAAATGTTCTATTTTGGGTACTATGCATTGTAACATATAAGTGTACGTACTTTACGTCTAAACAACTTATGTGAAGGTGGTTTCCTATTTGTAGTGATATTTGCCCTCTGAAGATGGTCCGCAGAGACCGAAACATGTAAGGGTGTTAAGTTTTTCATGTAGTAATAAACTTACAGGTCACATTGGACGGAGTGATTTATATTTGTGCCAGGACCTCTTGCTGGCCGTTCTGCTTGATCTTGCAAATAAAACCATTTCCTCGGAAAAATCTCTCCTCCATTGCCATAATGGCGCTGGGAAATGAAGTAATGCCCTCTCTTGCACAAGATTATGTTCTGTGTGATCTCCACTTCTGAGATACTTGGCCAACTCTCAGAAATCTGGTCACCTTGCTTCACGTCTGCAGTTAATCCTATCATCAGGTCTTTCTGACAATTTGTAATAGCTTTTGTCAAGAGTGGCACATTTCCCCCCCCCCCATGCTGCATAATGTAACTTCATGCATAAGAGCGTTGCAGTCACTGGACGTGAACGCACCCTATGCCGCCCTATACCATTTGGCCATGTTGTCTGTCACTAAGTGGCGTGTGATGGCATGTACTTCGGAAAATGTCAGCTGTAAAAATGGGGAAAAGGCTCAGATTCAGGTGGATATGTGGAAATGTTGGGTATGTTTCATTAAATAGCATAAGACAAAGAATCATATTATGTAAACAATTTCGCCATAGCAACATTGTTATGGAAATTATAATGAAATATAGTCAGGGGTTTTCCAAACATCTTATAGGGGTTGTAGTTTGGCTTATGTTATGATGCATACTTACTTACTTACTTACTAGCTGAGCCCTTCTGGAGGAGCCGCCAATTCTGCAGCTACTCAAGAATTTCCCAGCATTTTATGAAACCCGAAGGTTCATTACCGTGTTCACCAGAGCCCTGCACTGGTCCCTATCCTGAGCCAGATCAATCCAATCCATAACATCCCATCCTATCTCTCTAAGATCTATTTAATATTATCCACCCACCTACGCCTTGGTCTTCCCAGTGGTCTCTTTCCTTCTGGCTTTCCCACCAATATCATATACGCATTCCTCTTCTCCCCCATTCGGGCTACATGTCCTGTCCACCTCATCCTCCTTGACTTCATCATGTTATGATGTATATTCAAAACAAATTTCAAACGTCCAACATTAATAGTTTATTAAATATTATGTTACTACCATTAACCCGAAAGGTAAATAGGCACGTAGATTTTATGCAGCTGCAACTGTGTTCCCGTACATTCTTCAAATACCTTTACCTTAATAGTATTTGCGTATGTTTCGAAAGGTTTATTACTATTCGCTATTTCAAGGCCCTAGATAAAGTGTTGCTTCCAGCTTAGAAATTTGTGCGTCCACCTTGGACTTCTATCTGTTGTAGGAAATTGAAAAGTACGAGAAAAGAGGGAGGAAGATAATGATTCAGTCTCAAAAGAGAAATGTCGAGCTGGGTAGTATGCATAGTTCATACGCCCTTGGTTGACGTGCCATTAGACAAAATGAATTTAGATAATTGTAGGGATCAAACGTGACAAGTCAATCGATTATTGATAAAAGATTAATATTATTTAAAGAAGTCTAGTCACAGCGTTTGTGTACTGAGAGGGCAACAGCAATTTGGCATTCTGAATGATATGATGTTGGCCGGAGCGGTCAGGGAAGTGTGGAGCAAATGACTTCTTTCTGAATGTGTTCTTGCTGGAGAGAGAGTCCTTGAACGACACTGTCAACATATCAGATTGTATAGAGCTGAGTGATGGGATGGTTAGTAAATGATGAAGTGGAAATGAAGCTGGGTTGATGGGCTATATTACGACGCTTTCAGTATTGCAGGTATGCAGGGTTGAATGTGAGGCTAAAAGAGGTAAATTTTTGTTCGTGTGCGGAACTAATTAAGCACTACGCCATTAAGGCGTATGTTGAGTAGATGTATAGATCCACAATTTCTTGACATCGTCACAAGTTGGAGGTGAGTGTTCAGCTTCACGTCCCGGCTGCGTTACATCCGCAGAAAGAGCTCCAGTTACCCGTCGTATAGGAGGCTGCGTAGGCCCCAGAGCCGGTCTGGACGACGTCTAGAAAAGAAAATTCTTGACCCTAACGGGAATCCCGTCCAGCCCATAGCCAGTCTCTGTACAAACTGCTGTGTCCCATTAGATTAATTTAAAATGGTTTAGAAGGAAGCGGTCGTGGCCTAACTGAGGCACTATCCCAACCCTCGCCTGGAGGAGTTGAGGAACATCACAAAATATCCGGCAGGATAGCTGGAGTCACTTCCGAGTTTCGAGCACGATGCAATTTAAATCTGAAGCAAATACGCGCCTGGAACTTTACCGCTGGGTCATTCTTTCAACAGAGAGCCGTGTAAGGGCGCGGTCGTGTCCTAATGTGAGATACTGTCTGGATATTTGCCTGGAAGGACGGAGGAATATCAAAGAGACCCTCAGTCAGGATGATCAAGATAACCGGTCTCCTTGCCGAGATTTGAAGCTGGAACTTCTCGAATACAAAGGACTACTAGATGCTCAACAGCGACGTTTCATCATAACCATATCATTGGTCAACCAGTGTAACATAAAACCCTCACTTGCCTATTCATTTAATTATTATCTCTCCTACAACAACCTGTTTTCTAAAACCTTTAAAAGTTTTAAATGCTAAAATCTTTTCTACATCACTGGTGTAAGCACACTACATGTTTCTAGCAACATTGATCATCTTTAGGTGACTTTAAAATTTCAGATGAAACTGCTGTGCTTTCGTCCGTATATCTGCGTTGCAGCGTAGCAGTTGCCTCTTATAATTTAAAAGAATCTGTCTAGGCTTTTTATTTGACATAACTTATTTACTTTTTTTAGTTTTTATCTATCTAACATGCAACTTTTTAAAATGTTTTAAAGTTTTAAATGTTAAAATCCCTGTCGTTCTGTATTGGTGTGAATCTTGGTCTCTGACATTGGAGGAACATAGACTGAGGGTGTTTGGACCGAAGAGAGACGAAGTGACAGGAGGTTGGAGAAAACTGCATAATGAGGAGCTTCATAACTTGTACTCTTCTCCAAGTTTAATTAGAATGATCAAGTCAAGGAGGATAAGGTGGGCAGGTCATGTAGCACGAATGGGGGAGACGAGAAATGCATATAGGATATTGGTGGGAAAGCAAGAAGAAAGAAACCACTGGGAAGACCAAGGCGTAGGTGGGTGGACAATATTAAAATGGATCTTAGAGTTATAGAATGGGATGGTATGGATTGGATTAATCTAGCTCAAGATAGGGACCAGTGGAGAGGTCTTGTGAATACGGTAATTAATCTTCGGGTTCCATAAAATGCTGAGAAACTTTGTAGTAGATGCAGAATTGGCGACTCCTCCAGAAGGGCTCAGCTCCATGAGTAAGTAAGTAAGTAAATGTTAAAATCTCTACATCACTGGTGTATGCACGCTAAATGTTTCGACAAATATTGTTCATCTTCAGGTAACTGTAAAATTTCTGATGAAACAACATTTGCAGCTACAAAAGGAATGGAAATTTCGTGATTACTGGAAAACGTGTTGGATTTGAGGTTCTCACGACAATAGCTGTGAAGAGTGCGGTCTGTCTTCTGGGATGTACGAGTAAAACCGTATATTTCTGTCGGAACCCACTTCCCCATGCTTCTTTCTCTTTTCTTGCTTCGCTTATTTTTCTACCCTCAAGATGGAGTCAGTAGATTCTTCCGAAACATAGCTGAACTTATAGCAGGCTGCACGACCTTGCAGCCCAGAACATAATAATTTCTCAAACGAAACCCCAATGTTAAGAATGTTAACGACGTCACGTATTAGATGTTTATGGTAATTTGGGCGAAAGTCGCGTGAGAATTAAGTGATTTTTTAAAAGAGAACTGTATTTAAAATAACGTGTTTAGATCTTGTAACAAGAAGTTCCGAAAGTACGCACCAGTATGTTGCATACACATCCGAACACGACGAAATGTCTCCGCAGACACTGCCTGGAGCATCATGGGCGAAATGTCGGCAGTGATGCTGATCATATTGGTTTTCAGTTCATCCAGACCGAATGGGGTATAGCGGCAGGCATTTTCTATAATATAGCCCCACAGAAAAAAAAAATCTGCTGGTGAAAAATCCAGCGAATGTGGAGGCCATAGTCCTTTCGAAATGATTCGATCTTCCAACAACAGGGATAGCCTGCGCATAGTCTCCCGTGATATATGAGGTATTGCGCTCTGTTCCTCTAATACATGACATTATTAACATTGTTATCATTGCGTTGTCGTTCGAAAGATCACCCAGCAGTACTATTCAATATAGCACTTTCCTGAGCTCTGATTGGGAAATGCGTTATCGTAATCATTATTGTTGTAATGTCCATCCCCGTGGTACCACCAGGGAGCTTCATGTGTTCTCATATTCATAGCTGCAGATTAAGAGAAAGCTTTTCTGTGGTTATTACTGATCACCCAATCTGTTAGTAGAAAAACTGACAACCTTGTTTCGATGAAAACGATATGAGAGTACTAGGCCGCGCGGTTAGTCGCTGGCTTCCCACCGCGGGGGGCCGTGTTCGATCCCGGGTCTGGTCAAATGGGATTTTTGGTGGATAAAGTGGCTCTTGGGCAGGTTTTCTCCTAGTATTTCGGTTTCTCCTGCCAATCTTCATTTCACCAGTTGCTCCATAATCACCCTCACCTATCATCTGGGGCTGTTACAATAGGCCAGATTTGGCCGCAGTACAAGGGACTTAGTCCCACTCCACTAGCAATAAAAAAACAGGAGAGCACTAATAAGACGTTGTACAGATCTTGTAAAGTGTTACTTTCTACTGCACAAACTTCCAGGAGTGCAAACTTGTGCTATGTTAACGCTTTAAAAAGCTAATCAGTAACACGAGTTTATAACTCAGCTATAAAACGAAATCGAATGTCGAGGTGGAGTGAGTGGTACTTCTACTTCGTATTCGAGAGAGCCAGATGTCAGATATAGACCAGGAAACCTTGTATCCTGGTTGAAGTCTTTGTTGGTTTCCCCCAACAATTTCCGGTAATCGTCTTGATAATATCTGAAATTAGGTCACGGTCGTACGTACACATGTCTAGCCATGCTACTCTATGTAGTCTGAGCTAAAGAGAGCATCGTTATATAAGCCTAAATGAATAAGATATGCAGTACCGTAGTTGACTGAGCCCGGAAGATTGCCGGTTCAATCCCCGACGAGGTCATTCGATTTTTCAATTGAGCTAATCTTTCCAGCCGCACTATTGCCCTGGGGTCGGCTCAGCCTTTAACAGAAATGAGTACCAGGAATCTTCCTGGGAATAAGGGCGGCCGGCGCGTAAGGCTGACAGCCTCACCGCGGTCTGTGAGTCGATTATCTAGAAAATGTGGGATCCTTCACTTCTCACAATCGTATGAGTCTCCAAGGCACGTTATAGGGATACATTTACAATTTTTACATTAATTCAAGAGTTGGTGCCTTGAATTCTGTATATTTTTTGTAGGATCATACCTTACTCGAATCGGAACATGTTTATTACTTGCGGTTGTAAATATGTTGTTGGGAATCCTCTTACTTTAAATTTGAATGATATGATATCAGCGGTTTACCCCACCATCAAAGGTTACCACTATCCCAGATTTGTACTGTCACCGGAAGCTGAAGGCAGCTGGCTCCTCTTAAAACATTGGTAACCACCTAGAACGGAGTTTTTCTACTTTCTTCAAAACACGGTGAACTGAACAAGGGGCTAAAATTATCAAGGCGTATAATGATTTTAAAGCGGAGATTTTATCATTAAAAACGACTATTAAAATTGTTTTCAAAAGTTCAATAGCTAAAATTCTAATCGTTATGTTATTTTTAAAAATAATATTGATCATGGATTTCAGAAGATTTTCAAAATTTATATTCATATTTGTTATTGTTCCAAATATTTAAATGATATATGCCTGAAAAATTTGTAATTTATAAAAAACCTACGACATATTCCATTGTCCCTAAAGATGTGAACCCTCCCCTTCTCTCTCTCTCTCTCTCTCGGTCACACACCCCTTTCTCTCAATGAAATAGCGAAAAATCAAGGTTTCAATAAAATAGTTTGCTCTGATAAAAAAAATTACAGATATATTAATGTTCTCTATATACAGTAAGTATAAAGAGTGTAAGAAAAAATAAATATAAATATGAGTAAAACTAAAATATCTTTATGTCGGCATGAAAATATCAGTGGGAAACCTGTGCTTGGTGATGTCTCATGATGTGCCTTCCGAGATCGGATGGTTGACAAGCATACACGCAAGTCCTCCAGTGTTGGAGCCGCGACCTGTTCTTGCTGTTTAATGTGTTCATAGCAGAGAAGCCAGCCTCACATAGACACAATGTAGAGAAAGCAAGGAGGACTTCAATCGCCTTCTTTATGATAATGACATCTTCATTGCGCAGTGCTTAATTTCTGAAGCACAGGGACAACTTTACCTTTGTCACCTTACCTGTGAAATTACCTCGATTATTTCTTATTAATTAATTTTTATCCCTTCTTTTCTACCTTCCCCAAAACTCCTTCGGCACACCTTCGGACCCTTCACGTCGCACCAGTATGCCGCGGCACATCGGTTGAAAATCGCTGACATACACGTAGAGGCCACAAGGAGTCGTAATCCACAATATTACAAACTAAATTATGTAAGCTGCTTAATAAATTGGTATAAGAATGATTAATTTTTATTAAACCATCATAATTATTAATTATTTTCATGTCTGAGATTTAAATGTCCAAAGTTTCTCTATAGCGCTGTAGATAAATTGTTTCCCCACAGAACAGTGCACTGGAACAAATTTGGCTGTGTTTGGATTGCTTCAGATGACGAGGTACAAGCAAGCGGAGTTTGAAGAAGATGACAGCAGTAGTGTGGGTTCTGTCCAGCTGACAGAAGGGGTCTCTGCCACAACCACCCACATCAGATATCACACAGTAAGCCCACCAGAGTTTCTTAATAGTTTCAAATTTGGTTACTAATATTGGCACTTCTCATGGAGCGTGAAATATTGGATTAAGTAGGCCCATAGAACATACATAAGTAAAACTTTCATCTCTAGAATTAAACGACGAAAGCCACGTTTGATAGGAAACATATATATATATATGATTTTCTTTCCCTTAAATCCACAACACTTAGCAGATATTATAACAGCATCTATACTCTGTAAAATTTGAATCTGTCATGGCGAATAAATGTGTCAGAACTCTCTCGTGCCATCAGCCTTATTGAATTCAAAACTAACGTTTCAGAGATATCCTCTGTATCCATCGTCAGGGTCGATCATCGACACAGGAAATCTCTGAAACATTGGTGTTTAATTCAACAGTGACACGCTGATCACCCGAGAAGATGTAAGGGCATCTAATGTATTGTATCCAGACAGCGAATTGGACTATCTATTACATGCTACTTTTATGTAAGATGAAATCAACTAGTATTTGTTGCAGAAAATAATGACGTCTCTTTCTGATGACTTAAAATAATTATTTATAAAAACAAGTGGTCTCTATTTAAAAACTTATGTCCAGATTGCATCTTTGATGTCTGATACCCAAATGTGAGGAAAGATTATGAGTATCTCCCAGACTAATAAGAAAAAAAATAAGTCTATTTCGTCGATTTGCAAGTCATTAACATCATATATATTTTTAACAATTCTAGCTGCACTGTCTTCAATTTAATTCACAGTTTCTTTAATTCCAAATATCACCTGCATATTATGGGAGGGAACGAAAGTGTGAAGACCTCTGTGAGGCAGCTTTTCTCTTTTAGGAATTTTTAACACTTTTCACTGGAAAATATTCAATAATTAATTAGTTTGGTTCCCATATACAGAAATTTAAGTTATTAATGTGAATCTCCAATCAGTTGTGAAAATATGTATATTTTCTAACGCAAGAATTATACTTAGATATGTGATTATGTGCAGTAATTTACCCATTATTCGGCATCTATGGGGACTGGGAATGGATTTTCTGGTTACATAAAACTACCGGTCGCTTGACAGGAATCCTTACATATAGCCACTACCGAGTCAAGACAGATCTCGCATTGGTTCTTCCCGTACAGGGGGTGGACAAAATAATGGAAACACTAAGAAGCTGAGGAATAGAATTTGTTTGTGTTGGCTACATTGAAAGAACTTAAGTTGGTAACACTGAATGTTCTTCCGTTTTTTTACACTCAGTAGTGCTCGTGTCAGTGCATTCGTGGATGTTTTGCATGACGGTCCGTGTGACAAAATTGGAAAATGGGAAACTTGTCTGATTTGTAAGGACAGATTTTTGGTGTGCGTTTTGTTGTAGCATCTGCAACTAAAACTGCCATCTTATTATCTGTATCGAGAGCGACAGTTTCTAATGTTATGTCGGCATACACGAATCGTGGGAAGACAATATCAGCGAAGAGGAACATTGGGAAAAATTCGAGTACACAAAGAGATCGTCGTATATTGAGAAGGATTGTTTCGAAATCTCACGCAATTACTGAAGCACAAGTGACAGGACAGCAGAACTGAATATTCATCTTGATGACTCTGTTTCAATAAAAACTGTCCGAAGTGAGCTTCACAAATTCAACATCCACGGTACGGCTGAAATTGCTAAACCTCTGATTACTGAAAAAATGCTCAGGTGCATAAATGACTATATCATGACCATGAAAACTGGACATCAGACAACTGGAAACGTGCACGTGATGTGGTCAGATGAGTCGTCCTTCACACTGTTCCCTACATCAGGAAGAGTTTACGTTTGAAGAAGGCCCAGGGAAGCCTACAGTCTGGGATGCCTGGTTCCAACAGTGGAACAGGGGGGAGGTTCTGTGACGGTTTGGGCAGTAATATCATGGTGCAGTATTCTGTTGGTCCCATTATTACCCTTCATTGCCGAATTACTACAAGGGACTACTTGGACAGGCTGAGTAATATGATGAATCTCGTGATCCAGACGCTATTTCCTAACAACGATGCAGCTTTCCAACATGATAATGCCTCCCTTCAAACAGCTGGGACTGTTCAATCATGGTTTGAAGAGCATGAAAGTGAACTTCAACATCTTTCCCATTCAGCATAATCACCAGACTTGAATAATCATTGAGTCAGTTTTAGAGACTAGATTGAACAGATTCCCACCCCCAACATCTCTAAAGCAACTTGAGAATGTGCTTAAAGAAGAATGGTATAAAATTCCGCAAGAAACTGTTAAAAACTTGTATGATTTTATTTCAAGAAGGACTGACGCTGCATTGAAGGCAAAATATGGTCCAAAACCACATTAATAAAGGAACGTGTGCGGTGTCTGTAGTGCTTCATATCGTAACGATATCACAAATTAATCTAATCTCCCCTGCATTGGAACGTGCTTCTGGGAGAATGACGGGTAGCCCTGTCAATTGTGACTCGGGTAACTATTGCATATCAAGTGAAATTGCAAATTTGTCTTATATCTTCAAAAAAATTAAAGTCTACTTTGTCAGAATTATGGAGGCTTGGATACAGGATAATTGGAAGTTACTTTATTATTAAGTGTAAAATTAATTTATAATATTTTTATTTTCTATTTTCTTCCGGCATTTGTTCTAGTTCTTACTCCTTCACTCTAAGAGGCAAAAGACTCATTAATGCAGTTTGTTGTTGCTTTCAGTGGCGGCTCTTTAACTGTGATACACAACACGGTGAAGGTTGCAACTCATTACTGAATGTGATTACGGAATCAATTATTCTCCAGCAGTCATTGCCTCCTTTTGTTTTTCTTTCTAAGGTCGAAGGGACCGCCTCTATTGTCTAGTGGTCAGAGTCCCTGGTTACAGATCCAGAGGTCCGGGTTCGATTCCAGGCACTACCAGATTTTCTGAGAAGTAGTAGGTCTGGAACGGGGTCCACTCAACCTCGTGAGGATAATTGAGGAGCTATTTCAAAACTAACGGCCGTGGGGATTCGTTGGGCTGACCACGCGACACCCGCTATCCGCTAAAACTGGCACTAACTTCGCCGACAAGCGGCGGTCGCTCGGTGGGTATTGTTCGCTTGCTGACTAAAACCACGGAGTCGAAGGTTACTCTTGATGCAGCGTCTGCACATGTTTACTGTTTCCTTTTATACTCAAGTCACATTTCATTCTCTTGCATTTTTTTTTTTAATTTTCGAACTAATTATAGAAACGTTCTCATTATTTATATCTTACACGTTAGCCGGTTTTTGGCACTAAAGTTGTCCATGTGCTTAACTCGTTAAGCACTACGCCATGAAGGAGTATGGGGGAGTGGATGTATAGGCTCACATTTTCTTAACCTCGGCACTAGTTGGAGGTGAGTGGTCAGCTTCACACCCCTGCCGGAAAGAGCCCCGGGGAAAGAGCCTGCAGTACCAAATGGGTAGGAGGCTGGGTGGGCTGTAGACCCGGCCTAGACGATGTGGAGAATAGAAAATTCTTTACTCTACCGGGACTCGAACTCCGACCCGTCCCTCGTCCAGTCGGTAGCCAGTCGTTATACCGCCTGAGCTATCCCGGATGGTACTAAGTGCACTTTATTTATTTGTCATGCCCGTTTAGTGCTGTGTTGCTGGATATGTAGAGACAGTAATACTCGTACATTGTTATGCCTTGGTAAATTTCTTTTCTTGGTAAAGGATATTTGTTAATATTTACACAGCTCTACCAGAATTCGAGATATCAGTATATTGCTGATAATATGTGAAACCGGGGAATCATACAAGTTTCTGCCTGGATAAATATTTGGATAGAAATTATCTGTTCCTGGTGAACAGTAAACCATGTCGAATGTTGTCATTCTTTATATGCAACAATATAGTCATTACTAAAGGGTATAAACCTTATGTACGCATAGCCATTCTTTGATGGGAATAGCACACGACTACCTCTCAACCTCGAAGGTTACACAGTTAATTTGACATTTGTGATACGACGAAATACAACACAAATAACATGTGAAAATAAACCATAGGCAGTGTTATAAAGAATTAAATAAGGACATATACAAATTTAATATTATTTGTAAGTGGACATATAAAGGCAAGCAGTGAAATGGTTGACGGATCGATACACCTGAAGATGGCAGCATACTGCCGAAACATGTAGTGTAGAAGTGGTAAATGGGTTTGTATTCACTTGAAGACTGTTAATATATACAAATTATGAAAACGAGAATGAATCAATAGAACACAACGCAACTTCAGTCTTGTTCAGTTCAACAAACACGCCAGCAGCAGGGCCCGTAGCGACCAGGACAATCGCCTCGGGACCTTCACAAGACAGAAATAGAATCTACAGGCTCTCTTGAGACATTTGCTTCTCTAAAATCGCGAAAAATTATCACGTATTTTTAGTTACTATAAGAATTAAAAACCAAATAAAAAACAGAAAAACAAAAACAATTGCCATAATCTAAAATTGTTGTTACTGAGAGGGGTCCCCATATTTTGATTGCCTCAGGTCACCCACAACTGCAAATCCTGCTCTTGAGGGGAGATAGCAGAGATCAACAATGGAAACAAGACAACAAAGACCAATGTTACGTTAATTGGTCGTGTATAATAAACACATAGAATCAAACCATAACAGTTCTTATTGGTAGAGAGGAAATTATGATTTACAACAGTTATTTCGTTTGAACGAGACATAAGATGAAAAATAATATTCTTGTTGGCTCTGTAACGTGAAGGCCCCAAATGTACCTCTGATTATGACTGCTTCGTTCCACATTCTTTGAAATTTACCGCACAAAATATTTCCTTTGGTTACCCGGTACAAGTAGGCCTTTCCTCTGACTTAGGCAACAGCCGCTTTTCCAAGGATGGTTGCATAATTCGAAATCGCGTAACTCGGCTCTTTCGTGACTCCTTTTGTATCACTGCCTTCAATTTCCAGTTTCAAATAAATTCTATACCCTTCACTTTAGCCATTTATGAATCTTCTTCTTCGCTTTAAACAATATAAATTCGTGTTTTTCAGTCATCACAAAAACGACAAATTTAAAGATTCGCATGGAAATTCGTTAATAGAAGGGTATTCAAATTTTGCGATACTGTGACACACTAAGATAATTCATACATTTACACGGCATCCCACCTATGCCACTCGGTGAAAAGTCCAGTTCAGTACAGTGATACAAGTCTCACTCAGGCTATGCCGTCAGAACAGAAACTTAAGCTCATTTACTTGTATTTTTTACGATTACAGATATAGGATACATAGCGTGGGAATATCATACCAAATACCCACATACCGTCAAACTTGCACATCGTAAGTATTTAACATGTCATTGATACGCGTTAATATATAGTCAAGTTGTAGCATGTTAAAAACACTAACAGACTTATACTCATTTATTGCAGATTGGATACCTGTCTTTGGGCCTCATATACTGGGCTTATTGCGTAGACTTTCTGCAACAAGACCTACGCAACATACACGCCCAATTGTACACTGTAGCAGGATATCACCTTAAAATTAAATTTTAGTCGGGATACAGATCCCTAACCCCTCATATAGTTGTTCATAACTTTTATATTTCTAACATACTTTTAATATGTTTTAATATATTTTCACCATTTTTTTTTATTAAAAATCATGTATTTGCTATTTTAACTATACACTAATCTGAGGCAACGTTTTATGTTAATATTTAATACGACGCGTTGCACTGATAAGGATCCCTATCAGTATTTCAATAACTATACGTATTCCCGCCTGTTGATGGTCATGCATGACCGAAACCTGTCACAGTAAATACATGCACAATGATAGCTTGGTCAGTAACGTTAAGTACATTACATGAATGAGTGGCTGGGGTAAGAAAGGTAAAGCTATCCCTGTAATAAAACTTGGAGGCCCATAACGTTTGTGAAACGTTGAAGCGCTCACATTTTGTAGACAATCGGCTCACAGATGATGGTGAGGTTCAGCCTTACGCATTGGTCTTACCTCCGGGTAGATGCCTGGTACTCATTTTTGTTAAGAGGACGAGTCGACTCAAGGGGCATAGTGCGATTGGAAGGATTTGGTCAATTGCAAAATCCAATGAAAACATCTGGACTCGAACCGACGACCTTCCTGCTTGTACCATAATGCCTCAACTAACTTTGATATTGTGTGCCGACTGGGGATCAATTCCCATTAGGGATTTTAGGATTTTTAACGTTATTATTTCCAAATGACTGTGAGGCCCAGCTGCCCTTCTTCCATCCAGTGGAAATATGGGAACCTTCATTCAAGAGCACAGGCAACTAGGACGTGAAGTTGTCACTAAATTCGAGGTTAAAAAATTGTGAATTGTTGTCTTCATACCCTCTGCATGCTTTCCTGACCTTTTACTTCAGGTAGGAAATACTGCTAACACATTCTCTATATCTGTCTTCATAACTTAGCTGAGCTTTGTGCAGAGGATTTTTGACCCACTTCCATGTATTTGCAATATCATTTTTTAAAGAATGCTACTGTAGAGTTTAGATTTGTTATCTGTAGCTGTTTGCGTGATTTACTTACTTCGTATATAATCAGAACAAATAAAGGAGCAACAAACAACATTTTCTCTCATAAAAAGATGAAATACCGTATTTACGCATGTATAGGCCGCACATTTTTTGGCAAAAATTCAAGAGGAAAACTGGGGTGCGGCTTATATTCGAAATATTCGAAATCACACTTCATTNATGCGTAAATACGGTAGTTTGATTCATTAGTATTGTCACGTGTTGGGTATGTAACGCGACATATAACTTCACGCCGTTCTGGATCTAGCGAATTTATTGCACATTCGCTCTTACATTTACACAATTTACAGTTTCCCAATTACTGTCATCTGCAGTATCACAATTACTTCTCCTGCTTACATTCACTTCGGCGAATGCTAGACTGCAACTGACTGGTTACTCCCTCTCAAATCAAAGTCAAAGCCACATTGCGACTGACGGTCAGTCAGTCAGTAAATCTGGGTGTCGAGCCCCATCTGGGGCTCATGACCAGATATTTATTACCTTTAACAGTTACGGTCTTGTTTCTGTGGGGCTCCCTTTCTGACGAAAGGACGGATCTGCCTTTTGTATGTGCTGCTGGCCCTTGCCAGTACAGTCTTTCTCGGGTCTGAGTCCGTTGGGCCTTAAGAACATATTCTACAGTCTCAGATTTGAGACTAAGCCTTTCGTCGCTTCCTACGACTCGCAGGGTCACGGTGGAGGTATTCGACCCCGCCTCCACTGACGAATAATCCTGTTATGTAGCTTCCGCACTGACAACACAGAAAACAGTTACGTGATAGCATCCACTGTTACGTGACGTCGTGTTTAACGATTGCCTAGCAAGAGTCGCTGTACGGGCTCCCTGTTGCGTGACGCCATTTACAAAGGCGTTTACTTCGGTTTCTCCTGCCAATCTTCATTCCACAAACTGCTCCACAGTCACCCTCACCTATCATCTGGGGTTGGTACAATTGGCCAGAAGTGGCCGCAGTACAAGGGACTTAGTCCCACCCCACTAGCAATATAAAAATAATACTGATAATTATTATGCTTGGAAAATACATGAAGAGAAAGCAGTTAGACACCAATATGAACATGGATATAGCTAAATTTGGATAGCTCTGATTATAAAATTACTTGGAAAACCTGTGTTAGAGTAATAAGAAAATGTATAGAACAGGAAATTTTGTATTATTTAGCCTATCCAAGCCTTGCTAGTAAGAAAGATGTATGAAATTCAATTCACAACTAACAAGCCAAATTTCAAATTTCCAACTTAATGAATGACTGATGGCAGACATTTGGAATCCATCCAGTGATGATTTATCAAGATCAAAACATGTAGTGACATAATATATCCACAATAAATTATTCCTGATACTTTTGTCTGTTTTATTTTATTATTAACTAAATGTTGCATAGACAGTTAGTTTGGTTAGAATATAAAGAATATAATGAGTACTGGCAGATTAATTATGAAGGAGTTAAGCTGGGGCTGACATGTGACACAGACATGGAAATGAAAATTATGTACAAACTTTTGGTGATCCCATTGTTGATATATTCATATTTAAAATTTGGAGGGAGTGTGTGACGTTAACACTAAAAAGGGTATAGGATAATATATTATGGTGATAGATATTAAATGGTTCGGGAAAAGTTTTGCTAAATAATGTGAAGTCTTGTCATTTTCACTTTCATTTTCATTCTAGGGGACAACACTATGGAAGACACGGAGCCTTTTAGAGAAGTGTCTTCTGGTACTTACTGCTGTACTCTTGCTCCTTGTGTTTCTTCTTGGAATGTTACTCAGTGCCACAGGGAGAGGAGAACCAGCTCTGCAAGTACTACATGTTGGACCACATACTGCAGGTGATGAAAATGTTAATGCATCATCAATCTGTGATGGTGACTAATTTAATAATAATAATAATATCTTTATTGCTTCAAGAAAAACGTACAGGCGACACAATCACCACAGTTGTAGAAGCAGTCCCAAATAGTATATTATAGTAAAACAGTTGCAATAATACAACTTAGTCAATGCTTAGTATAAAAATCAATAATAACTAAAATACGGACATTATAAGCAATTAATAATAAAAGTATACATACATTTATACAGAGTCTACAAAAACTACTACACATAAGTGTATCTAAATAAAACAAATATTCACCTGTATTCTATTTCCTTTCTTTTGACCACTCCAAGTATTCATTTATCGAATAAAATGATTGATTTAAGAGAAAATTATTTATAGCTAACTTAAATTTTTTATAATCACTCGATAATTTTCTTAAATTATGTGGCAGATTATTAAATATTTTAATACCCATACAACACACACTATTCTTATATTTAGCCAAATTTATCAATGGCACGTGTAAGCTGGTACTTTGTCGTGTATTTATGACATGTATTTCAGCATTTAGTGCAAATAAATGCATATTTTTCACCACCAGAAGCAAAAGCGAAAGTATATATTGAGAATAAAAGGGCAATATGTTTAAATATTTAAAAAATCCCCAGCAAGAGGCTCTAGAATTTACATTCATAATACTCCTTATAATTCTTTTTATAATTCTTTTTTTATAATTCTTTTATAATTCTATAATTCTTTTTGTTGTTATTATTAGTGATTGGCTATTGGATATTGGCTGGACAACCAGAGTTGAATTCCTATTCTGGGGCAGGATTTTCTCTTCATCACCATATCCACACCATCTCTGACATCCTTCCAGTCTATCCAATGGGCTTTTCCCCATGACCACAGAATGAAGTTGACAATTCATTTCCATCTCATACTGAGTTTAAGAACGCATGGAATTTTGCCAAAGCTGTTTTGGCATGGTGCTTAGGCACAGGGACAAATTTACTTATCATCATAACCATTACCGTCGTTGTTGTTTATAGCTGACTGCATTAAACCATAAATATATGAAATGAAAAGTTCTAGGAAGAAGCTGTGATACATGCTTTCAGTATTTATGACAAGGCTAGTGGAAACTGCAAATTGTAATTCTACAGTTTAATAACTCATTCATTTCAATGTATAATTTCCTATGTTGTATATTTACCTGCATGTTGAAAATAGTTTTAAGATTTATATGTTCAGCATTACCATTATTTCACCACATTCAGGGGTGCAAAGTACGTCTAAAATTATCGAAATCTCAAAATCAATTTTTCATGATCACAATACTTTCTAATATTACATGTAAGAGAAAATAAAATTACAAAAGTAAGATGATCTCTGGTGGCATGTTAATACTATATATCACGAAACATTGACATTTAATTCAAAAGTTATTGGGGATATAGAAAGATAATTATGCTACAAGCCTATCTATCCTTATAAAATAAAAATAAGGAAAGTAGGCTAATAATGAACACCTGTCAATATATGTTTTCTATATACCAGCACTTGATTTTCTTATTATCCAGACATTATTTATAGAGTAAGTCCCCGTGAAGTTTAATGATATTGTACAAATTGGCCTCAAATATGTCATAAATTGCACATTTTAATAACAAACTGGCTTGACATGATCATCTTTATTTCAGATTTAATTTTTGCAAAAGACCGTCTCGAAATATAAAGTATTTGTAATGATAAAATTAATGGTGAATAGTTTGAAAACCATAGTGGAATTTTGAAAGAGCTTCAGTAATTGAAAATATTCCTATATATTCCTTGAGGAAGAAGTTCAAGTGGGGGTAAAGAGTAAGGGTTTCCTGGTGTTGCACTGTTGATTTTATAATACAGTACAATTGGAACTTTAAAATAGTGCTTGTGCTTGCATAATTTAAATTGACCTTGTATTATTATAATTTTCATTTATTTTTTTTTAAATGGGGATTAGCCCTAGTAATATAAAATTATTCCTGGCTAATGCTTAATTCTATTATTTGTTTCAGATGAACAGTACTGTCTTACAGTCCCATGTGTAACAGCAGCTGCATCTATGCTCAGCTCTTTGGACATGAGTGTTAATCCATGTGATGATTTTTATCAGTATGCCTGTGGAGGTTGGGTGAGGTCAAATCCGATACCAGATGGAAAGTCTATGTGGGGCACTTTTGGCAAGCTTGAGCAACAAAATCAGTTAGTTGTCAAGAATGTTTTAGGTCAGTACTATTGTTATTTGTCTCTATTTGGTTATTTAACACATGGGGTTCCGAATCATTATTACAGTCTTCTATTCAGCAAATGGATAGTGAATTGTGGATTGTCTCTACCACAAGCAAATTTTCTTTCTTATTTACCATCACTGACAAAATGAAGTTGTCGAATTCTGTCCTGATAGATGAAATATAATATTTTCTATAAGAAGGAAGTTAATTCTTTCCAGCCTTTTCTCTATATTATGAATTTAAGTTTGTATTAAATGTAATAGTTCTTATATACATATATATATATATACATATATATATATATGTTCTTATATACAAAAATTCAAAAGCTAAGAGAAACTTAATTACTTTCTTCTTTCCTTTTTCTTTTGCTCTGAACTATTTTTAAACAAAGCAAAAGGGAATCACTTTATTAGTACATATAAATTAACTATTTGTACAAGAGTTCATGATTTTTTGTATCAAATTTTCAATACACATCTGTAGTATATAGCTATGAGTTTATAATAATACAACGGTTTTCACTCTATTCATTGTCCACTCTTACAACCTCAGCAGTATATTAATTTTTCATTGTTTTATCAGATGATTGTGTGGGTGTGATTGTGTGCATGTGTGTATGGACTTGCTGGTCATGAAATTGTGAGTGAAATATATTTTAATAAACTAAAAGCCACAACAATGTTTCTCTGTGATTTCTTACTCTTAATCCAGCCACTGGAAAATTTAGATGGTAGCCACTCTTATATTTTTCAGAAAAACCGTTTATTGAACTGAAAAGCAAGGCAGAAGAAAAAGCAAAAATGTATTACTTATCTTGTATGGATTCCAATGAAACAATTGAGGCCCTGGGAGCAAAACCAATGCTAAATTTGTTGAAAAAAGTGGGTGGTTGGAACATATCAGCTGTAGATGGAAAGCCATTTAATGTATCAGCATGGGATCTCCAAAATACCATCCAGATTCTGCAGAATCGTTACAACATGGGAGGTTTGTTCTCATGGGCTGTAGGAGAAGATGACCGCAACTCCAGCAGACATGTAATACAAGTAAGAATTTAACACTGAAGTTTTTTATGCAATATGCTCTATTATACCATAGTTCTGATTCTGTAAGTTGACAGAAATATAAGATTGTGTAGGGTTCAGGGGAGGGTGCAAAAAATTACACATATTATTTTTTAAAATGCATGAATATGACACCATCTTCATGTGTGAAATTAATTGCAGTGATTGGGTATATAGTTTATATTCCTGGTTTTCTGTGGTGCCATATTCTAATAAGGTTTCATGTCTCACATCATATTGTGTCTTGAGGTATATTTTGCTATGCTTCTTAGTAACCAAACTGTCTTTTCTCATGAACTATTTGAAGATAGTCAATTTTTCATAGTACAGTTACTTACTTTGCTGGAAGGGCCGCACCGCAGCTCAAGCGGTTAGTCACTGGATTCCCACGGCGGTGGTCCGGGTTCGATCCCGTGTCTGGTGAAGTGGGATTTGTGGTGAACAAAGTGGCGTTGGTGCAGGTTTTCTCAGAGTCCTTCGGTTTCCCCTGCCAATCTTCATTCCACCAATTGCTCCACAATCACCATCACCTATCATCTGGGGATGGTACAATAGGCCAGAAGTAGCCGCAGTACAAGGGACTTAGTCCCACCCCACTAGCAATATAAAAAAAAATAATTTGCTAGAAACATGCCAGCAGCCAACAAAGTATCAAAGAGACTTGTCTAGAGATAACATTCTAGACTTGTATTTGGTAGGAGCTTGGTTCAAATCTCGGCTGGGATACCAGCTATCCTGACTGAAGTGTTTCATTGTTTTCCTCATTCTCTCCAGAAAATGCTGGGATAGTACCTCAATTAGTCCAGAACCTCTTTTTTTCCAAATACTTTCCAAATTGTCGTTCATTGGGTACATTTTAAAGGGTTCTGATGATGGTGTAATAACTCTTAGAATTACTAGGTTTATGGACTTCTTCCAGCATCTGGTATTTTAGAAAGTACAGTATCATTCATTAGTTATACTATCATAAGATGGTACCAATATTGAAACTGCAAGTGTTGTTAAATAACCAATGAGGAAGAGAACGTGCATAACAGAGTATCTGGTATTAGAGCCTGAAGGTTTTAACACTGTCTGTATTCCAAAAATTTATTTCCTTAAGGTCAATTTTTAAACAAATATTTTTGCATCTCCATCTAGATCATAAGTGTTTCATTACTTATTCTAGCCAATTCTCTGCCTCTCTCATCCACCTAAATGTCAAGCCCATAGGTATCTTTTTTATTACACAGACCTACTTGACCATGCATAATTATGCAATGGTAATATAATTGATGTTTTTCTAAGGAGCAATAGCCTCTGCTGTTAGTAAGTCTGGTATTAATAATGTTAACAAAAACGTACTTCGCCTGCATTTTCATTGCTAATGCAAGTTATCTACATCATTTCAACAGTTGAAATTAAAGCAAAAATGCTACAAATATGAACGAAAATATGAAATAAAAATGAACTTGAATGCAGATGTTGAACATCGCCTTACAAAAGTTTTTGTTCAACATTTCATTATTTATCTTAGACTATGTCATCACCTCATAGTTCAATATTTTTCTCATTGTTAATGCTGTTTTCTTTTTTACAAATGAACCACCAACTTTGCACATCATATTCTCTAATATCTTTCAAATACCCTTCAGTGGCTATAGGTAAGTGTTTACATGGTTTCAGTGACTTGACTCTGCCCTCTTTCCAACCCCCGCCCTCTGCCCATTCCTTTGTTCTTAGGAGTCTCTTGGAAGTGGTAAAAGCCATTTATATCACCACATATAATAACTGTTAAGTAACAAGATCATAGAACATGATTTGCAGGATTTAGTTCTATAATATCAGATCCTCTAAACTCATACATCAGGGCATGAAGCTGACCACTCACCTCCACCTAGTGCCAATGTGAAGTATGTTGGAGCTATATCTGTACTCCCCCATATGTCTTCATGCTATAGTGATTATTTAATTAAATACAGAGACAACTTTTTTATACCTTAACTGATACAGTGCATTATTTTTTCACAGATTGATCAAGGAGGTCTGACACTTCCAACAAGAGATAATTATTTGAACAAAACAGCAAATCAGAAGATTCTAGCTGCATATTTGGATTATATGACAAAGGTAATTTCTGTTTATACAGTGATTATTTCTTCTGATATAGAATTTCATAGCATCTTGTCATAAAACAAAAGAGAACCTGAATTAACGGGTTGAAATTTTTAATCTCTATCAACCCATCTCCACTGAGGTGCATTTGCTAGCAAATCTAATGAGGTTAGTAATCCTGTAAGAATGAATAATTTTTGAATCTGTGGAATGAACCTCAACTCTTTTAGGATGAAAATTAATGTTAGTAAAATATTTTAATCTACATAAATAGATGTATAAATGTGTACTTATGTAAGTGTATTTACTTGCATTAGCTTGTATTTTAATAAGGTTATGAGGAAATATGTTTTGACTTTATGGTGTGTTTCTGTAAAAGTTCATCTCACACAACTAACGGATTCATGTAACTGGCACACCTGATTTCTCACGCATACCAGGCAGGAATATTATAAAATAATGTAAAGATAAAATTGTGTCTGTGATTAATTATTTAAGCACCATTCTTGACCTTCGCACTAGATAGAAGAAAGTGAGTGGTCAGCTTCATGCCCCAGTCACTTTACTCCCATAGAAAGAGCCCCCAGTAAACACTGTAAAAGGCTAGGTGGCTCAACAGCAAGTCTGGTTTCTGTAAAAATGGAGAAATCCCTGCCCTTCAGCCCATAACCCATCACTATACTGGCTGAGCTACTCAAGCTCATAATACAAGTACATATAAACTAATATGTGTTGATGTAGATTGGAGTTCTACTTGGAGGAGAGGAGAATTCAACACGTGCACAGATGGCAGCAGTGATTGCATTTGAGACACAAATTGCAGAAATCACCTCTCCTCCAGAAGATCGCCGTGATGAAGAGAAACTTTATCATCTTATGCCACTTAGTGAAGTGCAGCAGACAGCTCCGTTTGTAAGTGTTTTGATAAAGGAATTATTGATTAGTGAAACCTGGCGATTTTAGTTCATATTTGACCTGTGGTATAAGAAATCTCTCCATTGCTAGAGAAAATATTCCCTCTATACTTCATGGGAACTGCAAATTTCATATTGACTTACCATAAGGGAAATGAAACTATATACTGCCTTCCACAGAAATGTAATATGTAAATGCATTTATATGTGTGTGCATGTGGCAGTTTGCACAACTTTTGTAGTTAGCTGCATGTTGTATATCTTGTGTATAAAATAAATCCCAAAATCTGTAGTGTAAGCTGTAAACATGAGATGAACTGTGATTAGAGTTGTGTACACAAAGAAAATAGATGTATGCCAAATGCATATTCTGATTTAGGATGTGCATGAGAAGACCTGTAGTTAAATATTTGATGAATATCTTCTAAGTCCTGTTTACTGTATGTGTTGTGTGTATTAGGGTGCTTATATTCTTAACATTAAAATGCACAACTGTAATTACGTTTAAAAAAGAATGCAGATTCTTTTTTCTTGGACCATTTAATAATGGTAAGGATGCACTATAGTTGGTTAGAAACTATACATGTGTGACTGGAGATTCTTGTTAACTCATTTCCTGAAACTTTTTAAGATTGTAATGTCAAAAGCTGGCAATTACATGCATAGAATCCAGATTTACGTTTTCCTGGTGTAAAAGGTGCCCCATTTTGTGTTCATTTTTTGTGGGCCCAACAGAAATCAAACTTAAATACCCTATAATTTCCCCCATATTTTTGTCTCTCTTTTTGTGTTTTACCCGCATTTATTGAACAAAAATCTAGACCCTACATACATACATACATACATACTTACACACACACACACAAATACATACCTTGATTTAGCATCATATTTACCTGAATTCAAGGCAAGGTCTCCCCCCCCCCTTGTTTTCAGCTCTAAGTAATGAAGGGTAGTCTTAACTTTTGGTGCAAAAAATATAGAATTCCTCAAGCTTTGAAGAAATGTATATCTGTCCAAAATAATTGCGTGAATTAGTGAAATTAAAGTAATTCTGTGTTGGACAGGAGAGCTAATTTAACCAGTATTTAGTGTCTTCATTTGACATCAATTTAAGCATAAATTTCATGTAAATTTCCTGCCCTGAAAACTTCTTTTGAGCTGGATGTCCTTATTATGTTACTCATAAAGAATATGAAATTAGCTACTCGTGACTAATAACCTCTGAACCAAAAAGGTATTAATATTGTCGTGTATCGGGCGTATATCGTGACAAATAAATTCTCGATGTATTCGATGTGGCGAATTTTATTTCACATTCTCTCTCACAATCACCCAAATTACAATCTGACGGTTACTGCTATCTGCAGTATCACAAATAGTACACTCCAAATGCCACAATACAACTGACTGGTTGCTGGCTAACTCGGCGGTAGGTCCAGGACTCGCTGACTGACTCCGTACAACTCGACTCGGCGACTGTTACAGTACAACTCGGTGGCTGTCACAGTACAACTGACTGTGAATAGCCTTCGCTTCTCCCTATGTAGCCTCGATCGGACAATACGGCCACGTAATAGGCACCCTTGTTGCTAGCCACGCTGTCCGGCTACGTCACCGCTGTTGATTCGCCTTGCATAGTTACCCGGTTACGGGGCTCGGCTATCTTCGGCTCCGCTCGTGACGTCACCGCGCATGGCTGCCAGGATGCGGGGTGATTACTCGCCTATTATGCGAGCGTTACGTTACCGCTGAGGGGTGGGAGGGGAGCGCTGACTCACCCGCCGCGTCACTGCTGGTGTGGGGAGGGGCTCGGCTTTGCGCAACATGTCACAATATGGCTACCACAATGTTAGATTAATTGTGTTGGTAGTAGTTCAGGCGGGAGGGAGTGTAAAAGATAACTAAAGATCAACTTATTTCAAAAGGTTATGCATGTTAGTTCTGAATCTTGACTGGTGTTCTCACATGGGCATGCAATATATTTCTTCCTTAATCAAGTATTGAACATGAGAAGAAAACCTTCTGGCCAGAATTTGAGTTTATTATGCAGATGAATATTGAAATGAGAGAGTGACATTGACATTGACAAGCTGATGAGTCTCTACTATGAGAAAATGCAGAAATTCTGTAAGATGAAAGAAATGGTGGAATTATTTGTCACACCTTAGAAGCATAAACGTTAAAACAAAATTGATATTATTTTATATACATTTCAGATCAGACCTGAAATCGATGTTATGGACTTCAATTAACCATTTTCTTATAAGATTTCCTTAATGTTTCAAGTAAAGTAACAACAATGCAGGCAATTCATAGAAATGTTTGATTGAAAATTGTATGACTGTCTATGGTGTTTTTTATGTTGTTTC